>NC_140179.1:17190270-17195270 GCF_963971535.1 Notolepis coatsorum | reverse complement strand
TGGCTAAGCTCTGGTTCTAGCTAAGCTCTGGTTCTGGCTATGCTCTGGTTCTGGCTAAGCTGCTTGTTTCCTCTTGGTTCATATTTCAGGACAGTGGGAATGAAGAGTGTTGTGTTTTTCATTACTACACTGCGACACTGTTTAACCGATCTGCTGTGATGATTACGTCACAACTCGGGCAGCTCCTGGACCACATGGAGATCCCAGAGGTCTCAGACGTGGAGGCAGTTCCTGGACCACCTGGACCACATGGAGATCCCCGAGGTCTCAGACGTGGAGGCAGTTCCTGGACCACATGGACCACATGGAGATCCCTGAGGTCTCAGACGTGGAGGCAGTTCCTGGACCACATGGACCACATGGAGATCCCAGAGGTCTCAGACGTGGAGGCAGTTCCTGGACCATATGGACCACATGGAGATCCCCGAGGTCTCAGACGTGGAGGCAGATCCTGGACCACATGGAGATCCCCGAGGTCTCAGACGTGGAGAGTTCAGGTGGTTCCTTCCTGGCAGGAAACTTGTTTTTGTCCAACATTAGAATTTGATCCTATACTCTACTCCTTGCTCTTGTTGTAAGTCGCACAGGATACAAGTGTCTGGGTCCAGTCTAAAAGAATAAAGTGTAAATCTAAGTGGCTGGGGTCCTGTCTAAATGACTAAAGTGTAAATCTAAGTCTAAATGACTAAAGTGTAAATCTAAGTGTAAATCTAAGTCTAAATGTAAATCTAAGTGTAAATCTAAGTCTAAATGACTAAAGTGTAAATCTAAGTGTAAATCTAAGTGTAAGGTGTAAATCTAAGTGTAAATCTAAGTGTAAAGCTAAGTGTAAATATAAGTGTAAATATCAGTGTAAATCTAAGTGTAAAGCTAAGTGTAAGTGTAACTAAGTGTAAATATAAGTGTAAAGCTAAGTGTAAATCTAAGTGTAAGTAAGTGTAAATGTAAGTGTAAATGTAAGTGTAAATGTAAGTGTAAATCTAAGTGTAAAGTGTAAATCTAAGTGTAAGTGTAAATCTAAGTGTAAAGCTAAGTGTAAAGCTAAGTGTAAGTGTAAAGCTAAGTGTAAGTGTAAGTGTAAATCTAAGTGTAAAGCTAAGTGTAAGTGTAAAGCTAAGTGTAAATCTAAGTGTAAAGCTAAGTGTAAAGCTAAGTGTAAGTGTAAAGCTAAGTGTAAGTGTAAGTGTAACGCTAAGTGTAAAGCTAAGTGTAAGTGTAAATCTAAGTGTAAAGCTAAGTGTAAGTGTAAAGCTAAGTGTAAATCTAAGTGTAAAGCTAAGTGTAAAGCTAAATGTAAGTGTAAAGTGTAAGTGTAAAGCTAAGTGTAAAGTGTAAAGCTAAGTGTAAAGTGTAAATGTAAGTGTAAAGCTAAGTGTAAGTGTAAAGCTAAGTGCTCACCACGAGGACCTCCTTGTTGCCCTTGAACACCGTGTGGTCGTTCACCATGCTGACGATGGCCACGCCCAGGTTGCAGCGGATGCCGAAGGAGATGCAGAATCCGAGGCCGGAGAGGATGGCGATGATGTAGCGCCGCGGCAGGCCGAAGCAGGTGCAGTCCACCACTGGCAGCTCCTTCTCCTCCACCAGCACGGGGCGGCCGTCCGCCGACAGCTCCAGGGTCTCTCCATCCGTCTGCCGCTTCTCGATCAGCCTGGCAGGACGAGAGAGAGAGAGAGGGGGGGGGGGGGTTAAAACTTCTCGATCAGCCTGGCAGGACGAGAGAGGGGGGGGGGGGGGGGGTTAAAGCTTCTCGATCAGCCTGGCAGGACGAGAGAGGGGGGGGGGGTCAAGCTCTGGATCAGCCTGGCAGGACGAGAGAAGGGGGGGGGTTAAAGCTCTGGATCAGCCTGGCAGGACGAGAGAGAGGGGGGGGGTTTAAAGCTCTGGATCAGCCTGGTGGGGGCGAGAGGGGGGGGGGGGAGGTTAAAGCTCTGGATCAGCCTGGTGGGGGCGAGACGGGGGGGGTTAAAGCTCTGGATCAGCCTGGTGGGGGCGAGAGGGGGGGGGTTAAAGCTCTGGATCAGCCTGGTGGGGGCGAGAGGGGGGGGGGGGTTAAAGCTCTGGACCAGCCTTGTATAGAGGCTGCTAGAATGAGAACAGGACTGAAACAGAGAGGTATAGCGGCTGCTAGAATGAGAACAGGACTGAAACAGAGAGGTATAGCGGCTGCTAGAATGAGAACAGGACTAAAACAGAGAGGTATAGAGGCTGATAGAATGAGAACAGGACTGAAACAGAGGTATAGAGGCTACTAGAATGAGAACAGGACTGAAACAGAGAGGTATAGACGCTGCTAGAATGAGAACAGGACTGAAACAGAGAGGTATAGAGGCTGCTAGAGTGAGAATAGGACTGAAACAGAGAGGTATAGAGGCTGCTAGAATTAGAACAGGACTGAAACAGAGAGGTATAGAGGCTGATAGAATGAGAACAGGACTGAAACAGAGGTATAGAGGCTGCTAGAATGAGAACAGGACTGAAACAGAGAGGTATAGAGGCTGCTAGAATGAGAACAGGACTGAAACAGAGAGGTATAGCGGCTGCTAGAATGAGAACAGGACTGAAACAGAGAGGTATAGAGGCTGATAGAATGAGAACAGGACTGAAACAGAGGTATAGAGGCAGTTAGAATGAGAACAGGACTGAAACAGAAAGGTATAGATGCTGCTAGAATGAGAACAGGACAGAAACAGAGAGGTATAGAGGCTGCTAGAATGAGAACAGGACTGAAACAGAGAGGTATAGAGGCTGATAGAATGAGAACAGGACTGAAACAGAGGTATAGAGGCGGATAGAATAAGAACAGGACTGAAACAGAGGTATAGAGGCTGCTAGAATGAGAACAGGACTGAAACAGAGGTATAGAGGCTGCTAGAATGAGAACAGGACCGAAACAGGGGTATAGAGGCTGCTAGAATGGGAACAGGACTGAAACAGAGAGGTATAGAGGCTGCTAGAGTGAGAACAGGACTGAAACAGAGAGATATAGAGGATTCTAGAATGAGAACAGGACTGAAACAGAGGTATAGAGGCTACTAGAATGAGAACAGGACTGAAACAGAGGGGTATAGAGGCTGCTAGAATGAAAACAGGACTGAAACAGAGAGGTATAGAGGCTGCTATAATGAGAACAGGACTGAAACAGAGAGGTATAGAGGCTGCTAGAATGGGAACAGGACCGAAACAGAGGTATAGAGGCTGCTAGAATGGGAACAGGACCGAAACAGAGGTATAGAGGCTGCTAGAATGGGAACAGGACTGAAACAGAGAGGTATAGAGGCTGCTAGAGTGAGAACAGGACTGAAACAGAGAGATATAGAGGATTCTAGAATGAGAACAGGACTGAAACAGAGGTATAGAGGCTGCTAGAATGAGAACAGGACTGAAACAGAAAGGTATAGAGGCTGCTAGAATGAGAACAGGACTGAAACAGAGAGGTATAGAGGCTGCTAGAATGAGAACAGGACTGAAACAGAGAGGTATAGAGGCTGTTAGAATGAGAACAGGACTGAAACAGAGGTATAGAGGCTGCTAGAATGAGAACAGGACTGAAACAGAGGTATAGAGGCTGCTAGAATGGGAACAGGACTGAAACAGAGAGGCATATAGGCTGCTAGAATGAGAACAGGGCTGAGACAGAGAGGTATAGAGGCTGCTAGAATGAGAACAGGACTGAAACAGAGGTATAGATGCTGCTAGAATGATAACTGGACTGAAACAGAGAGGTATAGAGGCTGCTAGAATGAGAACAGGACTGAAACAGAGTGGTATAGAGGCTGCTAGAATGAGAACAGGACTGAAACAGAGGTATAGAGGCGGATAGAATGAGAACAGGACTGAAACAGAGGTATAGAGGCTGCTAGAATGAGAACAGGACTGAAACAGAGAGGTATAGACGCTGCTAGAATGAGAACAGGACTGAAACAGAGGTATAGAGGCTGCTAGAATGAGAACAGGACTGAAACAGAGAGGTATAGCGGCTGCTAGAATGAGAACAGGACTGAAACAGAGAGGTATAGAGGCTGATAGAATGAGAACAGGACTGAAACAGAGGTATAGAGGCTGCTAGAATGAGAACAGGACTGGAACAAAGAGGTATAGAGGCTGCTAGAATGAGAACAGGACTGAAACAGAAAGGTATAGAGGCTGCTAGAATGAGAACAGGACAGAAACAGAGTGGTATAGAGGCTGCTAGAATGAGAACAGGACTGAAACAGAGAGGTATAGAGGCTGATAGAATGAGAACAGGACTGAAACAGAGGTATAGAGGCTGATAGAATGAGAACAGGACTGAAACAGAGAGATATAGAGGCTGCTAGGATGAGAACAGGACTGAAACAGAGGTATATAGGCTGCTAGAATGAGAACAGGACTGAAACAGAGAGGTATAGAGGCTGCTAGAATGAGAACAGGACTGAAACAGAGAGGTATAGAGGCTGATAGAATGCAAAAAAAATCATCAAAAAAAGACCAAATGAACTTGTTGAACAGGACTAAATATGTCTCTTTAATGCTACTGAAGGACTAGAACACTGAATATGCAATATTCTGTCACATAGATACACAATTATATACAAGCAAACACACAGTAGGCAGTAGGAAGGAGACAGTAGGAAAGCTGAGAGGAGACAGTAGGAAGGCTGAGAGGAGACAGTAGGAAGGCTGAGAGGAGACAGTAGGAAGGCTGAGAGGAGACAGTAGGAAGGCTGAGAGGAGACAGTAGGAAGGCTGAGAGGAGACAGTAGGAAGGCTGAGAGGAGACAGTAGGAAGGCTGAGAGGAGACAGTAGGAAGGCTGAGAGGAGACAGTAGGAAGGCTGAGAGGAGACAGTAGGAAGGCTGAGAGGAGACAGTAGGAAGGCTGAGAGGAGACAGTAGGAAGGCTGAGAGGGAGACAGTAGGAAGGCTGAGAGGGAGACAGTAGGAAGGCTGAGAGGAGACAGTAGGAAGGCTGAGAGGAGACAGTAGGAAGGCTGAGAGGGAGACAGTAGGAAGGCTGAG
>NC_140179.1:17175270-17182770 GCF_963971535.1 Notolepis coatsorum | reverse complement strand
ACTAGAGCACCCTCTCACTCTCTCGTATCAGGGCAGGGAGACAGACCAAGAGCACCCTCTCACTCTCTCGTATCAGGGCAGGGAGACAGACCCTGGTAGGAGGTAGGCAGACAGTATTAATAGAAGTCAGAGAGAGAGTGAGGAGAAGAGTGAAACGTTTGTTTGTTTTATTAGAAAATAAAGAAAAGTATTATTTTGGGAAACACAACCCGTCTGTTTGTTGTTTATTCTGTCACCCCTAAACCTGGAATTGCCACAGTACCTAGTGTGTGTCTGAGTGTGTGTAGCTAGTGTGTGTCTGACTGTGTGTACCTAGTGTGTGTCTGACTGTGTGTACCTAGTGTGTGTCTGAGTGTGTGTAGCTAGTGTGTGTCTGACTGTGTGTACCTAGTGTGTGTCTGACTGTGTGTACCTAGTGTGTGTCTGACTGTGTGTACCTAGTGTGTGTCTGACTGTGTGTACCTAGTGTGTGTCTGAGCGTGTGTACCTAGTGTGTGTCTGAGCGTGTGTACCTAGTGTGTGTCTGACTGTGTGTACCTAGTGTGTGTCTGACTGTGTGTACCTAGTGTGTGTCTGACTGTGTGTACCTAGTGTGTGTCTGACTGTGTGTACCTAGTGTGTGTCTGACTGTGTGTACCTAGTGTGTGTCTGACTGTGTGTACCTAGTGTGTGTCTGACTGTGTGTACCTAGTGTGTGTCTGACTGTGTGTACCTAGTGTGTGTCTGAGCGTGTGTACCTAGTGTGTGTCTGACTGTGTGTACCTAGTGTGTGTCTGACTGTGTGTACCTAGTGTGTGTCTGACTGTGTGTACCTAGTGTGTGTCTGACTGTGTGTACCTAGTGTGTGTCTGAGTGTGTGTACCTAGTGTGTCTCTGACTGTGTGTACCTAGTGTGTGTCTGAGTGTGTGTACCTAGTGTGTGTCTGAGCGTGTGTACCTAGTGTGTGTCTGAGTGTGTGTGTGTGTCTGAGCGTGTGTAGCTAGTGTGTGTCTGAGCGTGTGTACCTAGTGTGTGTCTGAGTGTGTGTGTGTGTCTGAGCGTGTGTAGCTAGTGTGTGTCTGAGTGTGTGTAGCTAGTGTGTGTCTGAGCGTGTGTACCTAGTGTGTGTCTGAGCGTGTGTACCTAGTGTGTGTCTGAGTGTGTGTACCTAGTGTGTGTCTGAGTGTGTGTACCTAGTGTGTGTCTGAGTGTGTGTACCTAGTGTGTGTCTGAGTGTGTGTACCTAGTGTGTGTCTGAGCGTGTGTACCTAGTGTGTGTCTGAGTGTGTGTACCTAGTGTGTGTCTGAGCGTGTGTACCTAGTGTGTGTCTGAGCGTGTGTACCTAGTGTGTGTCTGACTGTGTGTACCTAGTGTGTGTCTGAGCGTGTGTGTGTTACACAGTGTGTGTCTGAGCATGTGTGTGTTACACGGTGTGTGTCTGAGCGTGTGTGTGTTACATGGTGTGTGTCTGAGCGTGTGTGCTTAGTGTGTGTCTGAGCGTGTGTGTGTGTTACACGGTGTGTGTCTGAGCGTGTGTACCTACTGTGTGTCTGAGCGTGTGTGTCTGAGTGTGTGTACCTAGTGTGTGTGTTACACGGTGTGTGTCTGAGCGTGTGTGTGTGTTACACGATGTGTGTCTGAGCGTGTGTGTGTGTTACACGGTGTGTGTCTGAGCGTGTGTGTGTGTTACACGGTGTGTGTCTGAGCGTGTGTACCTAGTGTGTGTGTTACACGGTGTGTGTCTGAGCGTGTGTGTCTGAGCGTGTGTGTCTGTTACACGGTGTGTGTGTCTGAGCGTGTGTACCTAGTGTGTGTGTTACACGGTGTGTGTCTGAGCGTGTGTGTGTGTTACACGGTGTGTGTCTGAGCGTGTGTACCTAGTGTGTGTGTTACACGGGGTGTGTCTGAGCGTGTGTGTGTGTTACACGGTGTGTGTCTGAGTGTGTGTACCTAGTGTGTGTGTTACACGGTGTGTGTCTGAGCGTGTGTGTGTGTTACACGGTGTGTGTGTCTGAGTGTGTGTGTGTGTTACACGGTGTGTGTCTGAGTGTGTGTGTTACACGGTGTGTGTCTGAGCGTGTGTGTGTGTTACACGGTGTGTGTCTGAGTGTGTGTGTTACACGGTGTGTGTCTGAGCGTGTGTGTGTGTGTTACACGGTGTGTGTCTGAGCGTGTGTGTGTGTTACACGGTGTGTGTGTCTGAGCGTGTGTGTGTGTTACACGGGGTCGCAGACGGGCGCAGGTCGCCCAGCTTCCATTGGGCTGATGATCCAGTTACCCAGTGAACTGCAGAATTGTGTGGAGAGGCAGCGGAGTCGACGCGGGGATCTGTTCCGTGTGAGGGAAGGGGGGGGGGGGGGGGGGGGGATTTAGTGCGTGGACTCTGCGTGTTGGAATGAAGGACTTGATTAAAATCGAACGCTGTGGTTTTTACCAACGGAGCACGAGCCGTCTCTCCTGCAGGAACACATTGAGATACCAGTGTTTCTCTTTGGGGGCGACAGTGGCTCAGGAGGTAATAATAATAACTTTATTTGTATGGCACCTTCATACAGCAGGGGATTGCAGTTCAAAGTGCTTTACATCAGTAAGAAATAAGACATAACATCAGTGTAAAAACAAGCGGCAAGAGCAAAGCATAAAGTGGGATAAAATAATGCAGTATATATTAATCAAATCATGTCAGAACCTCACGTTCCAATAGGCTTCTGTAATCTGTTACAAAACATGATAAAGGTTATATATAGTATGCACCCAGCGGATAGTGGGGCGTAGAGATAAAAGTACAAATAAGTAAAATATTAACAAGGGTGAAATGAGCAGACATACAAAATCAAAGTTTTTCACATTAGGATCTAACGGGCCACCTTGTTTATGGTTTGATTCAGTTAAATGTAATCCGAGAGGTTCCCGGTTTGATTCCCACTCCTCCTGTTGAAGTGTCCTTGAGCAAGACACTTAACCCCTAACTGCTCCCGGTGAGCAGGTGGGCACCTTGCGTGGTCGCCTCCGACCGTCGGTGTGTGAGTGAAGGGGTAAAATGTGAGGAACAAATTTGGATAAAAGAGATATATAAATGCACCATTTACTCATTGACTTAAAGGGGAACTATCTTATAAATGGCCTTTTTCAGTGTTTAGCATTGTTTCCTAGCTATGTGGACTTATATTAATATGATCTATGTCTCTAATTCTCATATTGGCGCATTCTTCAAATTCTCCTCTCACAATATTCACCCTCACTGAACTGAGTCATCTGAAAATGTGCTGATTTGTGATGTCAGAGAGACACCGCTGCATGTTAATGTCCCAGATGCCGCAAAGGCCACACAGTGGTTTAGGAGCCCAGCCTCAAAACAGCTTAAGATCTTCAGGTAGAAAAATGCTGTTTTTGAGGACTTGATTAGAAATACAAAACAATGAATAAAAAAATATATACAATTACAGAGGTGTTCCATAAACTCACAGGAATTGTGTAAAATTGCCCAAATAGTGAAAGAAATAGTAAAATAGTTCCCCTTTAAGTATCACATTGTGCTCACTAACTGTTGTTCCTTTTTTTTATCATCTACTTTTTCTCCTCCTATTTTTCTTTTTTTTATCCACTTTTTGTGAGGGCTGGGTAGGAACTGCATGCTTCCCAGCGAGGGGGCGTGCTGAACATTGAGCTCACGCACCTGAGAGTGGTTGGCATTCAGCTCGTCGGGAGACTACAAGAACTGCCGACTGCCTTCCACTCATTGCCAGGTCGTTCCGTTGCTACTATCTACCGCCGCGTCTCTGGGGTGAGACGTCGTGCCATCTACTGCCCTACTCTCTCTCTCCGTGGGCCTCGTTCCTGGTGTGAGACGTCGTCATCGCTCTCTATGCTTCCACGGGAGGATTCCTATGTTTCTCACTCCTTTTTTCATGGACCCCTGTTTGCTGTGTTGCCTGTCGGCAAGTGTTCTGGTGAGTCTGAACAGGACCTTTCAGAACTTTCATTTCATTCATGGACTCTAGAGGATTCACCAGTGTATTTGTGTAAGGGACAGTGCTGCTTTTGTTTGTGAATCAATTATGCCCTTGTTTTGGCTAACTCTCATACCTGTCTTGTGTTGTGCTATTGGGGTCGCATACAAACCGTAACACTTTTTCTCCTTATTTTTCTATTTTTCTCCCATCCCAATTATGTGTTTCCAATTCTCCCCTCCCCTGTCTTGAACGTTGCTCGCATATGCCCCCCACTGGTCGGTTGTAGGGAGGATAGAAGCCTTGCATCACGTGTCCCCTCCGGTACACGAAGAGGCAGCCTGTCACATCTTTTCACCTGCCAGCGCGGACTCTCATTGGCGAGGTGTAACGTGTGGGAGGCTCACACTACCTCCGCCATTTCCTGTCTCTGCTGTGCAGGCGTCCCCCAACCGACCTGTAGGGGTCGCTGTCCACAACGTCCAGATTACCACCCATCGACTTCCACCTGCTGACTCTGCCAATTGAGCCAGTATGACGGCCGGTCCAACCGGAGGCAACGCTGACACCCGGATTCGAGACCGGAGTCTCTTGCATTGGTGACGAGCGCAATCTCCACAGCGCCACCCAGCCACTCCTCCTCCTATTTTTCTTTATTTTCCTCCCATCCCAATTTAGTCGTTATGCCAATTCCCCCCTCCCCTTCCTGGTCGTTGCGCACATTTGCCCCCTACTTGCCGGTCTAGGGAGCCCTGAAGTCTATCAGATGCTTCCTCCGATACATAGGAGACAGCCAGCAGCCTCTTTTCACCTGCCAGCGCGGACTCTCATTGGTGAGGTGTAACGCGTGGGAGGTCACACTACCTTCACCAGTTCCTTCCCTTGCTGTGCAGGCGCCCTGACCGACCTGTAGGAGTCACTGTTTACAACAACCAGGACACCACCCACCGGCTTCCCTCCCGCTGACTCTGCCAATTGTGTCAGTATGACGACCGCCCAAGCCGGAGGCAACGCTGACAGCCGGATTCGATACCAGTGTCTCTGCGGTGGTAGACAGACGCTTAGTCCGCTGCGCTACCCGGCCGCTCCTACTAACTGTTGTTCCTAAAGTTAACTATCACATTGTGCTCACTAGCTGTTGTTCCTAAAGTTAACTATCACATTGTGCTCACTAGCTGTTGTTCCTAAAGTTAACTATCACATTGTGCTCACTAGCTGTTGTTCCTAAAGTTAACTATCACATTGTGCTCACTAACTGTTGTTCCTAAAGTTAACTATCACATTGTACTCACTAAAGAGCAACAAAGATCCTGGTTTGAGATCATTTGAGAATGATCTGAGTAGCCATTGAGCTTCAATATTGTCTCATATGGTCCTAAAATTAAAATTAAACATTCACACTTAGGTTCCT
The DNA here is from genome assembly GCF_963971535.1 of Notolepis coatsorum. NCBI lineage: Eukaryota > Metazoa > Chordata > Actinopteri > Aulopiformes > Paralepididae > Notolepis > Notolepis coatsorum. Next base: position 17,177,428 of record NC_140179.1, on the reverse strand, counting down.
GTGAGATCGCACTTCAATCTCGTGGTCTCCTTCACCCAGCTGTTTAAAAGAGAGCTACATGATCATCCATGTTTGAGGAAGATCTCACAGCTCGCTCAGAGTTAACACCAATATCCACTCAGCTGTAGTTGCTTCTCCTACATTGAATTTGAGAAACACACAAGAGCATTTTCCTCATTCTCATTTCGGCGTCGAACAGATGATGTATTTTTCTCGTTGCCTAGGAGAAGTGAGCGAGATCAGACCTGTGGTCTCTACGGGCTGCAGACCTTCCCCAGCTCGTGCACCAGACCAGTCAGACGCTGATTCAATTATTGATGTTTTTTGGGGGGTTGGTTTGAATTATTAATTCTAGCTCTTATATGCAACTGTCACTCTGTGTCTGTGTATTAAAGCAGATGTGTAATAGTGAACTCTGTGTATTAAAGCAGATGTACTGGTGAGTAATAGTGAACTCTGTGTATTAAAGGGTTAATAGTACAGTAGTGAACTCAAGGCACGCTGTGGAAGAGGAGTCAGTGGACAGATGTGGAAGAACCAGATGTTGTTGAACACACACACACACACACACACACACACACACACACACACACACACACACACACACACACACACACACACACACACACACACACACACACACACAGAGTATCAAAGGTAAACTGGATTGGTCATATATATTCATATATAATATATATTATTATATATAATAATTAATATAGATATTGTGAAGCAACGGTTTGGAAACTATGAAGATTTGAGAGTTTGCCCTCTCTCACTGTGTCTCTCTCTCTCTCTCTCTCTCTCTCTGTGTCTCTCTCTCTCTCTCTCTCTCTCTCTCTCTCTGTCTGTCTCCGTCTTCCCCCTTCTCTCTCTCTTTCTCTCTCTCTCGGTCTCCCTCTTCCCCCGTCTCTCTCTCTCTCTCTCTCTCTCTCTCTCTCTCTCTCTCTCTCTCTCTCTCTGTCTTTCTGCCTCCCTCTTCCCCCTTTTCTCTCTCTCTCTCTCTCTCTCTCTCTCTCTCTCTCTCTCTCTCTCTCTCTCTCTCTCTCTCTCTCTCTCTCTCTCCTCTCTCTCTCTCCCTGTCTCCCTCTTCCCCCTCTCTCTCTCTCTTTCTCTCTCTGTCTTTCTCTCTCTCTTTCTCTATCTCCCCCTGTAACCTCTCCCTCCATCCCTCCCTCTCCCTCCCTCCCTCCCTCTCCCTCACTCCCTGATCCCAGCCTCCACCCCCACACACCCCTTAATCTGTCACAACATTCAGATTAGGATTACAAAAATGATTTACTTCCGGAAATTAATATGGAAAGGACAGAAGGAGTGGGGGTGGCAGACTAGAGACACGTCTACATGTAACAGAAGGACTAGAGACACGTCTACATGTAACAGAAAGACTAGAGACACGTCTACATGTAACAGAAGGACTAGAGACACGTCTACATGTAACAGAAGGACTAGAGACACGTCTACATGTAACAGAGCTCTGACGACCAGTGCAGACATGTATACTAGGGATGTGAATCACCAGAGGCCTCACGATACAATATTATATATAAAAAAAATTGCCTGGGTTTTATACATTTAAATCTTCTTTTCGTGTCCATATACAAAGCTATTCAGCTTATATAACGTCCAGCCAGTGCTTGGTACATTGCTGTCCCTTGGTGTTGTAGAGTGCTAGATCCTTTGCTGTGCACACTGTACATTGGAATACTGACAAAGCCATACTTGGTCATTTACTGTACAACTGGGTTAGGACATTTGTAGGGGCCAGTTTCGAATTTCAGTCTCCCGTAGGTGTTCTTTGAGAGTGCTTTTGAAAGTGGGTAGTGATTCACATTCCTTTACAGCTTTGGGTAGGGCGTTCCACATTGATGTGGCATAATTGCGAAACGTGTTTAGTCCCTTGTTTGAGCCGAATCTGGGTTTAACATGATTTGTGGAGCTCCCTCTGGTGTTGTGATCGTGGTATTCACTGACCTTTGGGAAGTATTTTGACATGTACATGGGTACCTTGGTCGTGTAGTGTATCTTGTAGACCAGGCCCATTGCAAGTCGCTGTACTCTGTCGTCTACTCTAAGCCATCCTAGGTTGTCAAAGTGGGCAGGGGTGAGGTGGGTTCTAGGAGTAAGGTCAAGCAGTAGTCTGACTAGTTTGTTTTGA
>NC_140179.1:17152770-17170270 GCF_963971535.1 Notolepis coatsorum | reverse complement strand
TCTCTCTACACTGACTACATTAACGTTTCCCTCTCGTTGGCATTAGCGTTAGCTAACGTTGTCATAGCTAGATCTGTGGTGTCAGCTGGATGACGTTGGCTTCGTTTGCAAACGTTGGTTAACGTTCGCTATCTATATGGCGTTGGCAGGCGGGGCTGGCGTTGTCCACTTGACATTACAGATCATGATGGCTATGATAGCGTTAGCTAAAGCTACTGCATGTTATCATCAACTCGATTCGACTGAGGTAGAGTCGAGTACCACACGCTAAATCGTCCCCGGACCCGCAACCTATAGACAGTTCCAACTTCAGTGTGTGAATTACATTAATCTACCACAGTTTCACCCTGACAAAGCAAATACTCATGTGATCTGTATATGTTTATGTCTAAATAAAATTAATCAATCAATCAATCACAATTACAATTGGCCAGTTTGTGAAATTAAGGCCTGCCTCTTATATAAGCCTCTCTCTAATAAAGGCCTGGTGCTCTTTGCAGCTGAGGTAAATACAAGACCCGTCCTATATTTGAGGATTTACGGTATATAACATGTACATATGTACCTTCACAAAATCATCAAGGGGGGGGTCACTTTAACTCAAAACTGTGATCGTGTTTGCCGAGCATGTTTTACGTCCGGTAAAACACGAAACTGTGATCGTTACAAAAATATGTTTCAGGGCGGCTGGGTGGCGCAGTGGACATTGCGCTCGTCACCAACGCAAAAGACACCAGGTTCGAATCCGGCTGTCAGCGTTTGCCTCCGGCTTGGGCCGGCCGTCATACTAACTCAATTGGCAGAGTTAGCGGGTGGGAAGTTGAAGGGTGGTAGTCTGGTCGTTTTTTTTTTTTTTTTTTTTAATCTTTTTCCCCCTCCTTTTTCCTCCGATTTTCTCCCATCCCAATGTTAGTCGTTATGCCAATTCCCAATCCCCTTCCTGGTCGCTGCGCACTTACCCCCCACAGTCGGTCTGGGAGAGTGGAGGCTATCACGTGCTTCCTCCGACACACGTCCAGCCAATCAACCGCTTCTTTTCACCTGGCAGCGCGGATTCTCACTGAGAGGGCGTAGCGTGTGGAAGGATCACACTATCCCACTTAGATCCTATCCGCGCTTAGCAGGCGCCCCGACCGAACTGTAGGAGTCGCTGTTTACAACGACCCGGACCCACCCCGCCAGCTTCTCCCACCCTCTAATACTGCGAATTGTATTAGTGTGAACGGCCAGCCAAGCTGGTGATAACCCCGGAGCTGTGAGCTGGATTCGAACAGGCGAATCCGGGGTTGGTGACGAACGCAATCTCCGCTACGCCACCTGACCGCCCTTGTAGTCTGGTTGTTGTGAACAGCGACTCCTACAGGTCGGTTGGGGCGCCTGCACAGCAAAGTCAGGAAAATGGCGGGGGCAGTGTGAGCCTCCCACACGTTACACCTCGCCACTGAGAGTCCGCGCTGGCAGGAGAAAAAGATGTGACAGGCTGCCTCCACATGTATCGGAGGGGACATGCGATGGGCTTCTATCCTCCCTACAACCGGCCAGTGGGGGGCATATGCGAGCAACGATCATGACAGGGGAGGGAGAATTGGCACGAGAGGTAATTGGGATGGGGAGAAAAATCACAGAAAAAGAGGAGGAGGAAAAAAGTTGATAAAAGAAAAGAAATGTATGTTTCAGGTTTGGTAAAATAGACATAGAATATACCTTACCTTAGCTAGAAGGTACTCCAAAAAGAATAATTGCAAGTGATAGCATCGCCATCACGATTGGTAAATACGCTTAGGCAATGGTAAATACGCTTAGGCAACGGAATTTTGAGGCGATCAGTGTGAATCTCTGTTTAAGAAGGAGGAGGAGCCCCTACCAAAAATAAATAAAAAAGTAAGATGTGTATCCACACCAATGCAATTCCAGTTCAGACACAGACGATACTGCCACCTGGTGATATTCGATCGGCATTGCAATTCCAACTTATACAAATGAGCCAGGGATGGCTAGAATGATCCGGATGATGATTTAGAACGGGGATCAGAGGAAAAATATCAAAGGATCTAAAAATGTATTATTACGTGTTTGGCGCTCAAGCGTTGGCGAGCAAACGTGTAATATTACGTGGTTGGCGCTGAATGAGTTAATGCCAACATAGCAATAATTTTGGTTTAAATTAGTGCTGGGACTTTATCGCACATCGCGGCACTTCGCATCTGTCGGCTCCGGGCTGCGTTTGCGCCGATCAACCAATACATTGTTGGAAAGTTGAATTTGCTGCCTTTCGATCGCCACCCCACTCAACCTATTGCGTGCTTCGGAAGACGAAACATCCGGCAAGCATCATTTGACAAGCCATTCGGACGAGGAAGTCCTTTGTTTTGACTCAAGAGGCGAAATAAAGGCAGTGCACGGCAATTTTTTATATTCACGCTGAATTATTGCGGTACACACATTACAAAAACCTTTGTGAAATACTCATTTTCTGTGGGATTTTTATAAAATTTGGACCTATATGACTTCAGGCTATGGAACCATTATGTTTTCCAGCTCCAACTGTCAGCTGGAACTTAGAAACAGGCATCTGGCAACATAAATGTGAGTACACACAACTTTTACTTAAGTGTGTTCAAACCTCTGTGTTTTTCTTTATTGTGTAAGAAACTTCAGAATGTTACCTTTCAAAAGGTCCTTTGCGCTATATATATATATATATTATTCCTAAAATTGCTGCACTTTGTTAAAATTGCATTGATCTGACTGTTGGTCTGTGTAGTAGCTAATAAACAAGATGTTGCTGCTTAAACGTATGTATAATGTATATATTCATTGATTCACTCGTAGACCAAAATCCATTTGAATTGAAAAATTTAGCTTTTCGCATAAAATATTGATGTGCGTTTAAAATGCGATTAATTAAGATTAAGTAACTATAAAGTCTCAAATTAATTCGATACAAATTTTTTATCGAGTCCCACCACTAGTTTAAATGTGTTAGGTGGTTTGAAAGAGTCCAGTGAAGCGTGACCTTCTCTTTCTCTCTCTCTCGCACACACACACACACACACACACACACACACCACACACACACACACACACACACACACACACACACACACACACACACACACACACACACACACACACACACACACACACACACACACACACACACACACACACACACACACACACACACACACACACACACACGCCACACACACAGAGTATTCTCTCCACAACTGCCTTCGTGCAGAACCTCACCTCCTGTGTACCCAGCCAGCTGATGTTGTTACATACCTCGTTAGCAGAACCAGGACCTGATTGGTCTCAGCTGGCGAGCGATTAATGAGCGAGAGAGAGCGCACGGCGCGGCGGGCAGGAGACCTCGGGCGGTTAGACAGTATCGTAATTACAACAGGAAGCAGGGAGGAGGAGAGGAACTCAGCTTGGCCCTTTAACGTTTCATATTTAACATTGTGCTATTTCTTATTCATGTTTGGCCCTGTTTTGGCGGCAGTGTTAGTTCTAGAACACGGGCTTCTGGCACTGGAACAGAATGAAATACACACATTAACTAGACTGTAATAAGACATAGTATTCCTCCACATTATAAAGATTATTATTATTATTATTTTTTTATTATCTTTTTCCCCCTTCTTTTTCCGTTTTTCTCCCCTCCCAATGTTAGTCGTTATGCCAATTCCCAATCTCCTTCCTGGTCGTTGCGCACTCTACCCCCTACCGTCGGTCTGGGAGGGCGGAGACTATCACATGCTTCCTCCGACACATGTGTAGCCAGCCCACCACTTCTTTTCACTTGGCAGCGCGGACTCTCACTGGGGGAGTGCAATGTGTGGAAGGTCACACTACCTCTCCCAGATCCTTCCCTTGCTGTGCAGGCACCCCGACCGAAACTGTAGGAGTCGCTGTGTTAGGGATTGTATTGCGACCCCAATTGCACGACACAGACAGGTAATCAGAGTTAGCCAAAACAAGGGCATAATTTATTCACAACAAAAAAGCGGCACTGTCCCTTTAAAGGAGAACTCAAAATACACAGGTGAATCTTCTAGAGTCCATGAATGAAATGAAAGTTCTGGGTCTGGTCCTGTTCAGACTTACCAGAACACTTGCAGACGGGCAACACAGCAAACGGAGTCCATGAAAAAGGAGTGAGAACATAGGCATCCTCCCGTGGAAGCCTAGAGAGCGATGACGATGCCTCACACCACAGAACACTGCCGACGTGCAACTCAGCAAATGGGACCCACGAAAAAGGAGTGAGAACATAGGAATCCTCTCGTGGAAACATTGAGAACGATGACGATGTCTCACACCAGGAACGAGGCCCACGGAGAGAGAGTTGGGTGCAGTAGATGGCACGGCGTCTCACCCCAGAGACGCGGCGGTAGATGGTAGCAACGGATGGCACGACGTCTCCCAGTGAGAACATAGGAAATCCTCCCGAGGAATTATAGAGAGCGAAGACGATGTCTCACCAGGAGTGCAGCGTTTGATGGTAGGATACAGAACGACCTGGCAATGAGTGGAAGGGAGTCGGCAATACTTGTACTCTCCCAACGAGCTGATTGCAAACTCCTCTCAGGTGCGTGAAGTAAAATGTTCAGCACGCCCCCTCGTTGGGCAGCATGCAGTCCTTACCCAGCCCTCACACGCTGTTTACAACGACCAGGACCCACCCACCGGCTTCCCTCCCGCTGACTCTGCCAATCGAGCCAGTATGACGGCCGGCCAAGCCGGAGGCAATGCTGACAGCCAGATTCGATACCAGTGTCTCTCGCGTTGGTGACAAGCGCTTAGTCCGCTGCGCCACCCAGCCGCCACATTATAAAGATTTACCACATGAATGCTGTAGTGTTTTATAGTATTATGTACCCTTTTTCCAGTTGTCGATTAGTACGTTATTTACACATTTTAAGGCGGCTACCTGGGGAAAAAAACAGAGCCTAGTATAGTAAGTATAGCACACTCCATGTTGATAAATACCATTTGTTCTACCATCTATGCTCGTGCACGATTATATGGTAATGAAACACCCCCATTAGATGTGAAATAATGGACTAACCCGAGTGAACTCTGAGAAACTTCACTGAGAGCGAGATTGATCACGGAGGTCTAAGCAACTAATTTAATGCACTGTCGAACCAAGAAGACACAACGCGTGTTATGGGAGAAATACGCGACAGGCTGGCGGACTTGTACACAGTGATGTTGGATATCAACGACTCCCTAAGACCATTGCTGCAATTCTGCCTGGATAGCGCAAAATACTAATAAAGACCGTTGACCACTGTTTGGCGTTGGTGTCAATGTCATTATAACCATGCTGGAATATGAATGCCTTTATTCGTTTAGTTCGATTGGCTACCGGGTATAATATGATTTGTTTCCATAGTGTTGTGCCGAATTCGGACCCCCTGCCAGAATCTGACCCCCCTCGGGAAAACACGCATACACTCTATCAGTCTACCCAGCATGTAATACGTTCTTTGTTAGAACTCAACTTGTTATTATTTTGCGCATTGATTGCAGAAATACGGGAACGTTTTGATTATATTTCAAATGCTTTGATATTGTAAAATGAAATAAGTGGAATTTCGAAGTTGTAAGCAGAATACAAGTCATATCACCCACACGATATATGCTACCTGTATCCAGAGCATGTATGCTTTTCATTAATTTAAGACACATTTATTGCAAGGGTTTTGTATACACATAAACTCAACAAATAACCTCTGTTCTCGTTGCAATGCGTTTTAAATTCTTTCTTATACAGTAGGAAGGGGGAACAACACTATATCGTGGGTGTTCATATGACTTGTATTCTGCTTACTTACAGCTTTGAAATTCCACTTATGTCGTTTTACAATGTCAAAGCCTTTTAAATATAATCAAAACGTTCCCGTATTTCTGCAATCTATGCGCAAAATAATAACGAGTTGAGTTACGCGGAGCGCAGTCAGTGCACTCCGTAGTATTCCGATAACGTTATATATAAACTTCATTCGGAAAGAAAGACCTATTCCAAATGCTATTTATAGGGTTTGACAATAATTACACTACTGTCGCTATTTTACAATGAACTATAATGAATTACGGATCATATGAACACGTCAGTGTTGAAAGTAAACTAATGCATGAAAGTCCGTCTCATGGTGCGTGCAGTCTTCATATTCTACCGCTGGGCGGCAGGTACGCACGGTCTGAGCTATGCGTATATATACGCACAAAGTCAAGCACACGTTCAAATTGATAAGTCCCACGCTTTGCGTAGAAATGATCATACGCACGGGTTACGCACATATCTGTGCCTACGCACCATTGATAAATGAGGGCCCAGGTCTTGCCATAAAAGTGACTCAAACGATCCAAACGAGCAATGTGGCTTCTGAATGTTCACATTTATTATCATTATTTATCATATTATTATGTATTTATTATGTATTATTATCATGTTATTATGTATTTATTATTATTATTTATTATATTATTATGTATGTATTATGTATTATTATATTATCATGTTATTATGTATTTATTATATTATGTATTTATTATGTATTATTATATTATCGTGTTATTATTACTTTATTATTATATTATTATGTATTTATTATGTATTATTATATTATCATGTTATTATTTATTATATTATTATTATGTATTTTATTATTATTTATTATATTATTATGTATTTATTATAGTCAGAGCTAGTCTTCCTCACCAGCTTGGTCAGTTTGACTACAGAGCTAGTCTTCCTCACCAGCTTGTTCAGTTTGACTACAGAGCAGTGGAGGCTATTGCATGACTACTAGTGAGGCAGTGCTTCACTAGTATACAGACAACAACAAAAAAATAATAATTATTAATATACATATATATATATTTTGAATTTTTTGAATATTTTTTAAATATTTATTTTCATTAGAAATGTTTTCCTCCCAAGCTCCCAATGACTTACATTGGCTAGTGAGGCAACATTCCTTTGTGCTTCACTAGCTAATGTAAGTGAATGGCAGCGAAATAGCACCTTTGATTAGACAGTAACTGGTCTAAGTGCACGCCCAGTGAAGCCGAACCTCACTCATTCATTTGAATGGGGCTTGAATGATTGACAGTTCTGACACTTTTTTACACCAATCAGAGAACACCATTTCCTATCCCATGCTTTGAGAGGGCTTGGAGAGGCCTGTACTAGTCAGTAACATTACTGTGTAGGCAGTAGCACTGTAGGCTAAATGAAACTTTTCACCAAAGGACCGAAGTATAAATCAGCAACATGGAGAGGACTTATGCATCTGGAACAGAAAAAAGTTGATGATGAAAAAGTAAGTACAGCTTGCCAGCCAATTTTGTTAGCTACCTTTAGCTTAGCTTATATTACATCACAATGATGATCACCAAGCTAACTGTAACACAGTGTTTAATGAGAGATGGTAGATTCAATACACCAAGCTAAGTTACTGTACAGTGTACACAGTTGAGTGTTTAATGAGAGATAGTAGATTCAATACACCAAGCTAACTGTAACAGTGTTTAATGAGAGATGGTAGATTCAATACACCAAGCTAACTTTACATAGTGTTTAATGAGAGATGGTAGATTCAATACACCAAGCTAACTTACTGTACACAGTTGAGTGTTTAATGAGAGATAGTAGATTCAATACACCAAGCTGTAACTGTAACAGTGTTTAATGAGAGATGGTAGATTCAATACATCAAGCTAACGGGAGCATGTCTATGTTCCCCGGGTCCTATGTTCCCCGGGTTCTATGTTCCCCGGGTTCTATGTTCCCCGCTTTGATTGATTGATAGATTGAAAATTTTAGACCACCAGCCCTGATTCCAAACTCTAACCTTAACCAGTTTGAACGAGGGCCTAAGCTTAACCGTTCGAAACAAGGCCGACATTAATAATTAATAAAATAATAAAAATTTATAAAATGTTCAATCTATTAATCAATCAAAGCGGGGAACATAGAACCCGGGGAACATAGGACCCGGGGAACATAGGGATGATCCCAAGCTAACTTACTGTACACAGTTGAGTGTTTAATGAGATAGTGGATTCAATACACCAAGCTAACTGTAACACAGTGTTTAATGAGAGATGGTAGATTCAATACACCAAGCTAACTTACTGTACACAGTTGAGTGTTTAATGAGAGATAGTGGATTCAATACACCAAGCTAACTGTAACACAGTGTTTAATGAGAGATGGTAGATTCAATACACCAAGCTAACTTACTGTACACAGTTGAGTGTTTAATGAGAGATAGTGGATTCAATACACCAAGCTAACTGCAACACAGTGTTTAATGAGAGATGGCAGATTCAATACACCAAGCTAACTTTACACAGTGTTTAATGAGAGATGGTAGATGGAAATTACTTCTATGTTGTATCATGTGTTTGGGGGGGAAATGTCCAGGCTGCAAAGTAAGCAGTATGGTAGTAATAGCCTATCAGACCAATACATATGGAATTACTTCTTAGTCATTTTCCTTAATAGTTCTTTGCTGGTATGGCAACATATTAGATTCTATTGAAAGTGGTCTTAAAAAGGTCTTAAATGTAACCATGAAGATGACGTGTCACCCACCTCTACAAGAAGCAGTATCACCACCACCACTAAAGGTTTGACCTCACAAGACCCTGCACTATGGCCAAGTGTCATAAGCCATACCCAACAATGTGGTATCAAGGGGACCAATACAGGTCAAAGATATTGTTTCCCCCCCAAAATCCAGCAAATATGGCTTCTGTATTCGGTTAGCACAGACTCAGTCTTCTGTTTGATATTATAAAAAAAATGAATATGATGAATAAATGCCTCGTAGTTAAAGAAAGCTTGAATTTCGGACTTCTTTATCACATATTTTTTTAATCTCTCCTATCCTCCCCAAATTTTTAACGCACCAGCCACCACTGACACACAGTGGGGGATGTTTTAAAAATAAAATGTTTGCTTCACCAAAAGATTTGGTCAGCAGCCGCCACTGCTACAGAGCTAGTCTTCCTCACCAGCTTGTTCAGTTTGACTACAGAGCTAGTCTTCCTCACCAGCTTGTTCAGTTTGACTACAGAGCTAGTCTTCCTCACCAGCTTGTTCAGTTTGACTACAGAGCTAGTCTTCCTCACCAGCTTGTTCAGTTTGACTACAGAGCTAGTCTTCCTCACCAGCTTGTTCAGTTTGACTACAGAGCTAGCCTTCCTCACCAGCTTGTTCAGTTTGACTACAGAGCTAGTATTCCTCACCAGCTTGTTCAGTTTGACTACAGAGCTAGTATTCCTCACCAGCTTGTTCAGTTTGTTAGTGTCTCTTGTTGTTAGTGTCTACTGGACGCTGGCTGCAGTACACCACAGTGAAGAAGAGTCTCGAGTCTCCTCAGGACGAACGCCTGCTCTGGCCCTTCCCGTAGAGGCGACAGTGGCTCAGGAGGTACAGTAGAGTGGTCGTCTGGTAATTGGCAGGTTCCCGGTTCAATTCCTGCTTCTCCTGGCAGCATGTCAAAGTGTCCTTGAGCGAGACACTTAACCCCTAACTGCTCCCGATGAGCATTGGACAAAAGCTCTAGATAAATGCACCATAGAAGGAGATAGAAGGTCCTCTGTGTTGTCTGACCGGTCCAGTTTATTGTTCAGGTGTACTCCCAGGAACATCTCCATCATCTCCACCTCCTCCGCTCAGATGGAGATGGGAGTTGGGCATCTCTTTTTACTCACCGATAGTCCACCACCAGCTTCTGGGTCTGGCTGATGTTGAGTTGGAAGTAGGGCTGCAACGATTAGTCGACATAATCGACAACGTCGATCATAAAAACTCGTCGACGCAGACTTTTTGCGTCGATGCGTCATAAAAATATACTTTTTCTTTTTCTTTTTTTTTTATTATTATTTTTTTTGCACTACCTATCTTTGTGAAAGTGGCTTCTCAGCTCTGGTCCAGCTGAAGACAAAGCAGAGGAACAGATTGGACATTGAGCATGACCTCAGAGTTGCTTTGTCTACCATCACCCCAGACTTTGAGACTCTTGTCAGGAGCAAACAACATCCCCAGTTATCCCATTAGTTCCCTGGGATGTTAAGCTAAGAAGTCTGCTAAGAAGGATATATTATTATTATTATTATTATTATTATTATTATTATTATTATTATTATTATTATTATTATTATTATTATTATTATTATTATTATTATTATTATTATTATTATTATTATTATTATTATTATTATTATTATTATTATTATTATTATTATTATTATTATTATTATTATTATTATTATTATTATTATTATTATTATTATTATTATTATTATTATTATTTTATTTCATTGTGTTTTTAGCCCTAGTTGCACTTTTGTTGCAACCCCAGTTATCCCATTAGTTCCCCCAAACTTACTGTCGGTCTGTTATGTTAAGCTAAGAAGTGTGAGGTTTCTGTCCTTGCTCACCTACTCGCTCTGTTCCTTTAAACCACCTCGCTCTGTTTTCCATTTGTTTCTGTTAATCATTTCATTCCCCCATTCACACGCTTCTTCCCAGAGACGTCGTTGATTGGTTCTCTCCCGTCCACACGCTTTTCAATCACATCCCCCAGCTGTCACTGCTTGTCAATCAATCAATCCCGTATTATTTATACCCCGTTTCCCCGCTCAAGTTTTGTTGGATCGTTTTGATATTTTCTGTTTGCATTCGCCGTTCCTGCTGCTGCTGTTGTTCCCTGTGCTTTACCTCCAGGATATCCAAGAAGCCTTCCTCTTGGACACCTTTTTCCCGTGGCGACGCGCTCGCTCCGCTGCTGTTCCAGCGCTCTTTACGCACAACGCCTGGGTGAGTTTTTAATGACTGTCTTTGATCTAATTCCGTTTTCGTGTGTTTTTATAACACTGAAGATTACCACCTTTTTATCAGACAGTCACTCACCCAGCGGTTGCCTTTTTTGATTGTTTCACTGGGATAATATTTTGACCTAACATCTCCCACTGTGTGTTTTTCACACCGAAGATATTATCACTTTGGATTGTATTTTGGACTTCGCTCTCAGTGTCTATTTTTTGCACCGAAGATATTTTTCACTTGGGATTGTGTTTTGGAACATTGCTCACTGTGTGTGTTTACACGAAGATTAGTTCACTTGGATAATTTTTGTTTTTGGGTACAAGTCACCTCTCCTGTTCTCCTGCTCGTTCTACCTGCACCCTGTGTTGACTCGCTCCCTCTCTCTCTCTCTCGGTCCCGCATCACCTCGGAGATTCTGCCGAGAGAGGTCTGCAGAGCGGCTCTGACGTCAGCATCTGCTACCCCCTACTACCACCTCGGGAGAAGCTGCAGAGCAGCAGAACAATTCATCCTTGCTTATTCCAGTCTTGTTTAGACTCTTCCTATTCTATGCTGTTTAATTAGTCTCAATAAACAAGCCCCTGTTTTTGGCAACTCTGAATCCTACTCTCTTGTGTCGTTGCGTTTGGGGTCGGTGTCAAACCATAACATTACGATCCAACCAAAATGACGACCCCAGCCGACACAGAGAGGGTCAGAACCGCACTTGCTAATCAAGTCGAGTTGACCAGGGATCACAGTCACCAACTAGAGAGGGCTGCGGCTGCGGTGCAGGATCTCAGGGAACAGGTCCTGCCTATTCAAGGGTCAATGGCCGCTCTGGCGGGACAACAATCCGGTATTCTCGCTCAGCTTCACTCACTGAGCGACACCGTTAATGCTTTACTTCCCTCACATCCTTCAGGAGCATTCACCGCAGCCCCAGCAGATCCCGCACCTCGGGAACCCCATCTCTCCGTCCCACGGCTGTTCGACGGCAATCCCGAGGAGTGTGCCACATTCATCATGCAATGTGAGTTGGTTTTCCGTCATCAACCAAGCCGTTTTACTGCTCGAGGGTCCCAAGTGGCTTATATGACGAACTTGCTTTCAGGCCATGCTGCCCAGTGGGTCACTTCCTCCTGGGCAATGGATGCAGATTTTGTTTTCTCCTATCCAGACTTCGTGGCGGAGCTCCGCAGAGTGTTCCACCATCCAGCCCGAGGTCTGGACCCCGGAGCCCGGTTGGGGACTTTCCGACAGGGGAGCGGCAGGGAGTTCCGACTGGCGGCGGTGGAGAGTGGATGGAACGACCCTGCACTTCGCCTAACCTTCTTGAGGGGGCTCAGTGACGCAGTCCGGGACCAGCTCGCTACCAGGGAGTTGCCCGACTCCCTTGAGGACCTGTTTAGCCTCGTCATCCGCATCGACGGACGCCTCCTGGAGAGAAGGCGCGAGAGGACCCGACTGTTACCCCCTGAGGTACCCCGGATTCCCCGGACGCATGACGTCACTCCTGGACGCCCTGTCCTCAACACTACTGGTGGTAGCAGGCCTCCCCGTTCGGTTCGCGAGGAGGAACCCATGCAGCTGGGACGCTCTCATCTGAGCCAGGCGGAGCGTGAGGCAAGGCTCAGGTCCGGTCTCTGCCTCTACTGCGGAGGTGCGGGACACCGAATCGCCGACTGCCCCCACCCGGCCAAAGGATCAGGCTCGCCGAGACCCCGGGAGGTCCTGGTGAGCCGTTTTTCCCATTCCCAGCGCCGCGCACCACCTGACCATCTGATGAGCGTCACCCTGGCCTGGGGGGACCAACGTGCCACGGTGGAGGCCCTCATCGACTCTGGGGCAGACGAGAATTTCCTCGACTTCGAGTTCGCTACCCGAGCCAACATTCCACTTGAGGACCTTGTGAGGCCCTTGGAGATCTTCTCGTTGGACCAACACCGCCTGGCCGACATCTCTCAACGCACCGGCCCAGTCGTGCTGACCATCGCTGGGAACCACGTCGAGAGAATCCAGTTCCTCATCACCCAATCCCCCCTTGTCCCGGTGGTCCTGGGTAGGCCCTGGCTCGCGCTGCACGAGCCCCACATCGCCTGGTCCTCCGGTACCATCAAGGGCTGGAGCTCCTCCTGTCACGCCCTGTGTCTGCAGGCGGCGTCCTGTCCCCCGCCCCGGAGGCCCGCTGGTGAGTTGCCTCCGGACCTCTCGTCCATACCTCCCGAGTACCACGACCTCTTGGAGGTTTTCAGTAAATCCAGGGCTCAGGCCCTTCCACCTCACCGCCCCTATGACTGCGCCATCGACCTCCGCCAAGGGGCTCCCCTTCCCGGCAGCCGCCTCTACAGTCTGACCGTTCCGGAGAAGAAGGCGATGGATCTCTACATCTCTGAGTCATTGGAAGCAGGACTCATTCGGCCTTCCTCCTCCCCGGTGGCGGCCGGTTTCTTCTTTGTTGGTAAGAAGGATGGGGACCTGCGACCCTGCATCGACTATCGTCAGCTCAACGAGATCACCATCAAAAACAAGTACCCTCTACCTCTCATGAGCTCCACCTTCGCGCCACTGACCCAGGCCTCGTTCTTCACCAAGCTGGACCTCCGGAGTGCCTACCATCTTGTCCGTATCCGTGAGGGCGATGAATGGAAGACCGCCTTCAAGACCCCCAGGGGCCACTACGAGTACCTAGTGATGCCGTTCGGCCTCACCAACGCCCCGGCGGTATTCCAGGCACTCATGAACGACGTCCTTCGTGACATGCTGGAGGTGTTCGTGGTGGTGTACCTGGACGACATTCTCATCTTCTCCAGGACCCTCGAGGAACACATCCAGCATGTCCGCCGTGTGCTGGAGCGCCTCCTCCACAATCGGCTCTTCGTCAAGGCGGAGAAGTGCTGTTTCCACGCCGACTCCGTCGACTACCTGGGCTTCATCGTTGAGAAGGGCTTGACCCGAGCGGATCCTCGCAAGATCCAAGCTGTGGAGGATTGGCCTGAACCCACCACTCGGAAGGAGTTACAGAGTTTCCTCGGGTTCGCCAACTTCTACCGAAGGTTCATCCGGAACTACAGTCAAGTGGCGGAGCCACTTACCAAGCTGACCTCCCCCGCTCTGCCGTTCAACTGGTCCCCAGCGGCATGCGCTGCGTTCCGCTCCCTCAAGAAGAGGTTCACTTCCGCCCCTATCCTGCTCCACCCTGACCCCAAGAGACAGTTCATTGTGGAGGTGGACGCCTCGGATACTGGCCTGGGCGCTGTCCTATCCCAACGTTCTCTTTCGGACCAGAAGGTGCATCCTTGCGCCTTCTACTCGCGTCGCTTCCTCCCTGCCAAGAGGAACTACGACACCGGCAATCGGGAGCTGCTGGCGGTCGTGGCTGCGTTGGAGGAGTGGCGTCATTGGCTAGAGGGTGCCGAGGAGCCTTTTACCATCTGGACGGACCACAAGAACCTGACGTTCATCCGCGCTTCCAGGCGCCTCAACGGTCGGCAGGCGAGATGGGCCAGTTTCCTCAGTCGGTTCGACTTCTCGCTGACCTTCCGCCCCGGTTCCCGCAACACGAAGGCCGACTCCCTGTCCCGGTTACACTCCAAGGGGGCTCCACCCTCTGAGGACCCTACTCCCATCCTCCCGGAGGCCCGAGTGGTTGGAGCCATCACCTTGGGCATCGAGGGTGTGGTTAGGCGTGCCCTACGCTTCCAGCGTGCTCCTAGCAACGTCCCTATGCATCGTCTCTTCGTCCCCGACTCTGCCCGGTCCCGGGTACTGCTTTGGGGCCATACCAGCCGGTTCGCCTGCCACCCTGGCGTCCATCGCACGTTCTCCTTCCTGGCTCGTCGTTTCTGGTGGCCCACCATGCGGAACGACGTCAAGGAGTTCGTATTGGCCTGCGCGGTCTGTGCCCGCAGCAAGGCCTCTCACCAGGCACCCTCCGGGCTCTTGCAGCCACTTCCCGTTCCGAGCCGTCCGTGGTCACATGTGGCGCTGGACTTCGTCACAGGTCTGCCCTCCTCCCAGGGGAACACCTGCCTTCTGACCGTGGTGGATCGATTCAGCAAGGGGGTTCACCTCGTGGCCCTTTCCAAGCTTCCCTCGGCGGCCGAGACGGCGGACCTCCTGACTCACCACGTGTTCCGCTTTCATGGGTTTCCCCAGGACATCGTCTCAGACCGGGGGCCCCAGTTCACC
Organism: Notolepis coatsorum; assembly: GCF_963971535.1. Taxonomy (NCBI): domain Eukaryota; kingdom Metazoa; phylum Chordata; class Actinopteri; order Aulopiformes; family Paralepididae; genus Notolepis; species Notolepis coatsorum. The sequence continues at coordinate 17,155,242 of NC_140179.1, read as the reverse complement.
TCCCAGGTATGGCGGGCCTTTTGCAAGGGATTGGGGGCAACGGTCAGTCTTTCCTCTGGTTATCATCCCCAGACTAACGGGCAGACGGAGAGGATGAACCAGAGCGTGGAGTCTGCTCTTCGGTGTGTGGCAGCCGAGAGACCGGCATCCTGGAGCCGTTTCCTTCCCTGGGTTGAATACTCCATCAATTCAATGGTCAGTTCCGCCACCGGCCTCTTACCCTTTGAGGTTTCCCTGGGCTACCAACCCCCTCTTTTCCCCGCACAGGAGGCGGAAGTGGCAGTTCCCTCCGTGCAGGTCCACCTCGACCGCTGCCGACGAGTTTGGGAGGTCACCAGGACCGCGCTGCTCCGGACATCTGAGCGTGCCTGTCGTGGTGCCGACCGGCGCCGGGTTCCTGCGCCGACTTACCGCCCTGGGCAGAGGGTGTGGCTCTCCGCAAAGGACCTGCCGCTACGGTCCTCGGCCAAGAAACTCAACCCCCGTTTCGTCGGACCTTTCGAGGTCCTGAAGGTACTCAGTCCGGCGGCCCTGCGCCTGAAACTTCCTGCGTCCATGCACATCCACCCCGTGTTCCATGTCTCCCGGGTTAAGCCCGTCTCCCTCAGTCCCCTTATGCCTCCAGCTCCTGATCCTCCGCCTCCCGTGTTGGTGGATGGTCACCCCCAGTGGCAGGTCCGCCGGTTGATGGGCGTTCGTCGGCGGGGCCGGGGGTTCCAATACCTGGTAGACTGGGAGGGTTACGGTCCTGAGGAGCGTAGCTGGGTCTCCCGGCAGCTCATCGTGGGTCCCGGCTTGATCACTGACTTCCATCGTGCCCATCCTGACGAGCCGAGTCGGCCTGGTCGCCGGGTGGCTCCCGTGGAGGAGGGGGTACTGTGAGGTTTCTGTCCTTGCTCACCTACTCGCTCTGTTCCTTTAAACCACCTCGCTCTGTTTTCCATTTGTTTCTGTTAATCATTTCATTCCCCCATTCACACGCTTCTTCCCAGAGACGTCGTTGATTGGTTCTCTCCCGTCCACACGCTTTTCAATCACATCCCCCAGCTGTCACTGCTTGTCAATCAATCAATCCCGTATTATTTATACCCCGTTTCCCCGCTCAAGTTTTGTTGGATCGTTTTGATATTTTCTGTTTGCATTCGCCGTTCCTGCTGCTGCTGTTGTTCCCTGTGCTTTACCTCCAGGATATCCAAGAAGCCTTCCTCTTGGACACCTTTTTCCCGTGGCGACGCGCTCGCTCCGCTGCTGTTCCAGCGCTCTTTACGCACAACGCCTGGGTGAGTTTTTAATGACTGTCTTTGATCTAATTCCGTTTTCGTGTGTTTTTATAACACTGAAGATTACCACCTTTTTATCAGACAGTCACTCACCCAGCGGTTGCCTTTTTTGATTGTTTCACTGGGATAATATTTTGACCTAACATCTCCCACTGTGTGTTTTTCACACCGAAGATATTATCACTTTGGATTGTATTTTGGACTTCGCTCTCAGTGTCTATTTTTGCACCGAAGATATTTTTCACTTGGGATTGTGTTTTGGAACATTGCTCACTGTGTGTGTTTACACGAAGATTAGTTCACTTGGATAACTTTTGTTTTTGGGTACAAGTCACCTCTCCTGTTCTCCTGCTCGTTCTACCTGCACCCTGTGTTGACTCGCTCCCTCTCTCTCTCTCTCGGTCCCGCATCACCTCGGAGATTCTGCCGAAAGAGGTCTGCAGAGCGGCTCTGACATCAGCATCTGCTACCCCCTACTACCACCTCGGGAGAAGCTGCAGAGCAGCAGAACAATTCATCCTTGCTTATTCCAGTCTTGTTTAGACTCTTCCTATTCTATGCTGTTTAATTAGTCTCAATAAACAAGCCCCTGTTTTTGGCAACTCTGAATCCTACTCTCTTGTGTCGTTGCGTTTGGGGTCGGTGTCAAACCATAACAAGAAGTCTGCTAAGAGCCCGGAAAAGGAGCCGCGCCCACAGGAAGCAGAGATGGAGGGTGTGACAGAAATAATCGTTAGATTATTATCGACAGATTAGTCGACTACCAAAATAATCGTTAGTTGCAGCCCTAGTTGGAAGTGGTTGTTGTCGTACAAAGCTCCCCACCCGGGCCCTGTACTCCTCCTCACTGTGGTCTGTGATGTAACTGACGATGGAGGAGTCATCGAAGAACTACTGTGGGTGGTACATACTTATAGCAGAAGTCTGAGGTGTCTGAGGTGTCATACAACTCAAAGTACTGCATAGAGATTTCTCCAAATCCAGGCTCTCCGAGATATACCCGGAGGTGGAGGATAAATGCAGCAGGTGTCATAATACACCCTGCAATCTTAGTCACATGTTCTTTACGTGTCCTCCAGAACTCCACACCTACTGGAGTGGTATTTTCGACACTTTTTCCACAGTACTTAATTTAGATCTGTTGCCATGTCCACTGATAGCAATCTTTGGAACCCCTACTGAGTCAATGAAC
>NC_140179.1:17123689-17152570 GCF_963971535.1 Notolepis coatsorum | reverse complement strand
TCTCTCTCACGCTTGCTCTCTCGCTTGCTCTCTCTCTCAGTTATTACACACACTGGCATATTACACACACTGTGGGCTAGATCCACAAAGAATGGATTGCACGGAGCAAGTTGCACCCTTACTTACAATTCATTATGAATTGAAAATGGGGGACCCTGATGTAAACAAGATGAAAGTCTTTCTCTGGTCTGCATCCCCTTAACAATTGTGTGTATTGAGCCGTACTGTATTGTACCCATTCTGCAATCTGTTAATAAAATGTTCATTCAATCAATCAATCTGCACGGTGATTGATTGAATGAAAATTGTATTAACAGATTGCAGAATGGGTACAATACAGTATGGCTCAATACACACAATTGTTAAGGGGATGCAGACCAGAGAAATACTTTCGTCTTGTTTACATTAGGGTCCCCCATTTTCAATTCATAATGAATTGTAAGTAAGGGTGCAACTTGCTCCGTGCAATCCATTCTTTGTGGATCTAGCCATGTGTGTGTTAAGTCAGGTTTTAAACTGTGGGTATCAGACAGGGAGAAAGACTGTCAGGTTTTAAACTGTGTGGGTATCAAACAGGAAGAAAGACTGTCAGGTTTTAAACTGTGTGGGTATCAAACAGGAAGAAAGACTGTCAGGTTTTAAACTGTGTGGGTATCAAACAGGAAGAAAGACTGTCAGGTTTTAAACTGTCATGGCATCCCAGTGACACCACTCATTTAGCATCCCAGTGACATCATCATAGGCTCCAGGGTTCTGTCTCTGAGTTCTAGCGTTAGGAGGGAGTGGTGTGTGTTCATAAATATTTACTTAAACGTGGTGTAGCAACACTTCCCAGCCTGGCTGCCCCACACACAAGAGGATAGGGCCTTTACAGACTGGGCAGAACATGAGGTAGGCAGTGTTCCTGGCTACACCACACCTTTACAGACTGGGCAGTACATGAGGTAGGCAGTGTTCCTGGCTACACCACACCTTTACAGACTGGGCAGTACATGAGGTAGGCAGTGTTCCTGGCTACACCACACCTTTACAGACTGGGCAGTACATGAGGTAGGCAGTGTTCCTGGCTACACCACACCTTTACAGACTGGGCAGTACATGAGGTAGGCAGTGTTCCTGGCTACACCACACCTTTACAGACTGGGCAGTACATGAGGTAGGCAGTGTTCCTGGCTACACCACACCTTTACAGACTGGGCAGTACATGAGGTAGGCAGTGTTCCTGGCTACACTACACCTTTACAGACTGGGCAGTACATGAGGTAGGCAGTGTTCCTGGCTACACCACACCTTTACAGACTGGGCAGTACATGAGGTAAGCAGTGTTCCCGCCTCCAAGAAGCAGAGCTAGGTGGTCAAAACCAATTAATCACTGTGGGGAAGCAATTCTGAACAGCTTGTTAGGCTTGTTAATCTGAAAATGTAAACCCCTGGCTAAACGGCAAGGAGTACATTATGTTCCCCACAGAGCCTACATAACATCAGACAGACACGTCCACACAAAGACTAACTCTAAATAACATCAGACAGACACGTCCACACAAAGACTAACTCTAAATAACATTTCATACTGACACGTCCACACAAAGACTAACTCTAAATAACATCAGACAGACACGTCCACACAAAGACTAACTCTAAATAACATTTCAGATTGGTGTCTTGAAAGATGCTCTGTGTTAAAGATATTAAAAATGGATCGTCTGTCATATTCTATCATGCGCTGTGAGTTCTGCATGAGCTGCTTGCTCAGCCTCAGTGTGCCAACCGGCAGAAGCAGCCAGACACCAACCAGAGCACCCAACCTGAGCACCCAACCTGAGCACCCAACATGAGCACCCAACCTGAGCACCCAGGAACACAACAACCCAACCTGAGCACCCAGGAGCATAACAACCCAACCTGAGGAACATACTGTAACACCCACTAATTTGAGGTTCAGTTGACCACACATATTGAGCTACTGTATGAAATAACCCAAATGATTGTTTAAGGGAGTGATGGGGAGGAGGGATGTTGAGAGAGGGGTGCTTTTGACCTTTCGGTGTTGAGTTTTTTTTTATGCTTACTTAGTGCAGTTTAATATAGAAACAGGAGACGCCTTCTGTTGGAGAAAGTGTCTAAATAATTGATAGACTCCTGGCTGTTTTCATAGGAGGGGCGTGTGATGCGTACTGGGGACGCAGCTCCGAGCCAGAGAGAGCGGGATGCTCTCTGTGAGATACCTTCCACACACACACACACGCACACACACACACACACACACACACACACACACACACACACACACACACACACACACACACACACACACACACACACACACACACACACACACACACACACACACACACACACACACACACACACACAGACACACTTGCATACATGCTAGTACAGACACACGCAGATATGCGTGCTAGTACTACTTGATCCTACACTGTGAACGGAACGTGCAATAATGTAAATGTTATTCACTCGTGTCTTGTATATATCTTTTAAAGATCTCCTTATTTTTTACATTTGCTTGTATTTAAGTTGTTCATTCTAGTTATTAAGTATTGTGTGATCTGTGTGATTTTGTGTGATTTTGTGTGAAGGGCAGACTAGCGAAGTATGTTATATATTCATACTGGCCAATCGCGTTTCGCTCTGCCATTATGAGATATCATCTCCAGCACCTACTGTGCGTGTGAAAAATTGCACATGCACCTCACTTGCACGTGACAACGCCTACTCCCGTGCGTGCCTCTACAAGACACAGGAAGTGGTCACGTCCACGCCCTTCCTTATTTTTTTCCATCCGTGGATCTGCTATGCACTTCAACTAGGTGGAACGTTGTTATGAAGCAAAGGGAGAGATTACGTAATGTTGGACTTTCGCCAGAGGTTCGCCAGCCCCCGGACCCTTCTCGGCGCATCCAGACGGAACGGCGGCCCTACTTTGGTTTGTCCTCGATTCCTGATCGGTGGACCGAGGGACTTTGCGCGGCGTTCGGCGGTCGAGCCGTGTCGCGCACAGGTAGGGCCGGTATCACCGGCAGTGTTTGGTACTAGCGTTTTCACTACTGCTCGGTGTCCCGTGAGATGACCGGGCGGTGTGATGGGATGAATGTGGTCAACATGACATGTTTTCTTTTTTTTTGTTTACTTTTTCTCCCCATTTTTATATTTTTCTCCCTTCCCCAATTTCGTATTGTCCAATTCTACCCTCCCCTGTCTTGAACGTTGTTAGGCCATGCCGCCCACAAGCCGGTTGCAATGTGGACGAAACCTTGCATCACGTGTCCCCTCCGGTACTCGAGGAGGCAGCCGTCGCATCTTTTCACCTGCACAGCGCGATCTCTCAGCGGCGAGGGTCTGCGTGGGAGGGACAGGCCGCCCCTGTCGCTTCCTGATTCTACTGCGCAGGCGCACAAACCGACCTGTAGGAGTTGCTGTCCACAACGTCCGATCCCCACCCACCAGCTTCCCACCCCCTAATACTGCCAATTGTATTAGTATGAACGACCAGCCAAGCTGGTAGCAACGCCGAGAGCTGGGCTCGAACCCAGCATCTCCTGCGTTGGTGGCGAGCGCCTTGCCCACTGCGCCACCTAGCCGCAACATGACACGTTGTTAAATGTTTTTCCATTTATCATGGCGCACAGCTACTGCTTTTCGTGAGGTTGGGGGCCTGGACCCGGTGTCATGCCCCCTGGACTCGGTTCTTTCCTTCCTCCAGTCTATCCTGAATAGGCTGTCGGCCTCGACAGTGAAGGTATACGCCGGAGCTATATCTTCTTGTCATGTGGGCTTTGAGGGCAGAACACTGTTCAGCCACCCTCTCGTGAGACGTTTCCTGCTTGGCGCACGCCGTCTCAAGCCTGAGGAACCCTGCGTTGGTGGCGAGCGCCTTGCCCACTGCGCCACCTAGCCGCAACATGACACGTTGTTAAATGTTTTTCCATTTATCATGGCGCACAGCTACTGCTTTTCGGGACGCTGCTCCCATGTAGGTCCTGCCGGGGCTGTGTTCAGTTCCCACCGTGTAACCATTACATTGCTGTAGGTCAAACGGTATTAATGTTGCAGGTTTTGCTGAGGCTTGTCTACCCTATGCATTTATGAATCTATGAATTGAAAATGGGGGACCCTGATGTAAACAAGACAAACGTCTTTCTCTGGCTGCATCCCCTTAACAGTTGTGTGTATTACGTTAGTGCCTCCCCCGTCTGGACATCCGATCCCGCAGTGGTCAGTCAGGCACTCGTAATTTGGGTGGTAGTAATATCACTACAGGGCTACAGTGTGTAGAGACTCACCCTATCGGGCAGCGTGGGGACCACACCCCTTGCCTGACTGTCGAACACCTGTTAAGCGCTGTCAGAGTGGGAGACTGGTTCACCTCCATAGACCTGAAGGATGCGTATTTTCACATCCCGATCTTCCTTCCTCACAGGAATGACCTACGCTTCCTGTTTCAGGGCATAGCGTACGGGTACCAGAGGCTGCCGTTTGGCTACTCTCTGGCTCCTCGAACCTTCACCGAGTGCGTGGAGACCGCGCTGGGGCCTCTGCGTCGTCAGGGGATACGAATTTTATTCTACCCTAGACAACGTTCTGGTCCTCAGCCGGTCAGAGGAGATCGCCAGGTCTCATACCAGGCAGGTGGTGGAATTCCTCACCAGCCTGGGTTTTGCTACTCCTCTTCCCAGTCAACGGGTGGAGTACTTGGGCTTAATTCTAAGCTCAAGGTCTATGTGGGCATCCCTCTCAGAGCGGCGGCGAGAGGATATTCTCGGCACGCTCGGGAGGTTCCGTCCTGGCAGGATGGTTACGGCGCCATAGTCAGACATAGTCAGACATAGTCAGACAGGTCTGGGACCAATTCAGGGAGGCCATGGTGGACCTGTTTGCGAGCAGTCAGTCCTACCAGTGCCCCTTGTGGTTTTCGGTCAGTCGGAAGGACAACCCCTCTCTGGGAGTGGATGCCTTCTTGATGTATCCGTGGCCGCCCGGGATTCTGTACGAATTCCCCCCCATACACCTGATAGCTCAGCTGTTGGAGCAGGTACGTCGGGAGCGCAGGACTTTGATCCTGGTTGCGCCGGACCGGGGCACAGCTATGTGGTTCCCGGCCCTGATTCAGCTCTTGGTGGCCCCGCCGTGGCCTGTTCCGTGGTCACCGCGGGCCCTCTCTCAGGCACGCGGAACTCTGTTTCTGCCTCCTGTTCTGGGGCAGCGTTTAATGGTTTGGCTGCTGAAAGGGTGAATCTGGAGGGGATGCGTCTTAACCCTACTGTGGTTAACACCATCCAGAATGCGCACGCTCCGTCCACTACCGCGGTTTACGCAGGGAAGTGGCGTATGTTTCAAGAGTGGTGTGAGGTTGGGGGCCTGGACCCGGTGTCATGCCCCCTGGACTCGGTTCTTTCCTTCCTCCAGTCTATCCTGAATAGGCTGTCGGCCTCGACAGTGAAGGTATACGCCGGAGCTATATCTTCTTGTCATGTGGGCTTTGAGGGCAGAACACTGTTCAGCCACCCTCTCGTGAGACGTTTCCTGCTTGGCGCACGCCGTCTCAAGCCTGAGGAACCCTGCGTTGGTGGCGAGCGCCTTGCCCACTGCGCCACCTAGCCGCAACATGACACGTTGTTAAATGTTTTTCCATTTATCATGGCGCACAGCTACTGCTTTTCGGGACGCTGCTCCCATGTAGGTCCTGCCGGGGCTGTGTTCAGTTCCCACCGTGTAACCATTACATTGCTGTAGGTCAAACGGTATTAATGTTGCAGGTTTTGCTGAGGCTTGTCTACCCTATGCATTTATGAATCTATGAATTGAAAATGGGGGACCCTGATGTAAACAAGACAAACGTCTTTCTCTGGCTGCATCCCCTTAACAGTTGTGTGTATTACGTTAGTGCCTCCCCCGTCTGGACATCCGATCCCGCAGTGGTCAGTCAGGCACTCGTAATTTGGGTGGTAGTAATATCACTACAGGGCTACAGTGTGTAGAGACTCACCCTATCGGGCAGCGTGGGGACCACACCCCTTGCCTGACTGTCGAACACCTGTTAAGCGCTGTCAGAGTGGGAGACTGGTTCACCTCCATAGACCTGAAGGATGCGTATTTTCACATCCCGATCTTCCTTCCTCACAGGAATGACCTACGCTTCCTGTTTCAGGGCATAGCGTACGGGTACCAGAGGCTGCCGTTTGGCTACTCTCTGGCTCCTCGCACCTTCACCGAGTGCGTGGAGACCGCGCTGGGGCCTCTGCGTCGTCAGGGGATACGAATTTTATTCTACCCTAGACAACGTTCTGGTCCTCAGCCGGTCAGAGGAGATCGCCAGGTCTCATACCAGGCAGGTGGTGGAATTCCTCACCAGCCTGGGTTTTGCTACTCCTCTTCCCAGTCAACGGGTGGAGTACTTGGGCTTAATTCTAAGCTCAAGGTCTATGTGGGCATCCCTCTCAGAGCGGCGGCGAGAGGATATTCTCGGCACGCTCGGGAGGTTCCGTCCTGGCAGGATGGTTACGGCGCCATAGTCAGACATAGTCAGACATAGTCAGACAGGTCTGGGACCAATTCAGGGAGGCCATGGTGGACCTGTTTGCGAGCAGTCAGTCCTACCAGTGCCCCTTGTGGTTTTCGGTCAGTCGGAAGGACAACCCCTCTCTGGGAGTGGATGCCTTCTTGATGTATCCGTGGCCGCCCGGGATTCTGTACGAATTCCCCCCCATACACCTGATAGCTCAGCTGTTGGAGCAGGTACGTCGGGAGCGCAGGACTTTGATCCTGGTTGCGCCGGACCGGGGCACAGCTATGTGGTTCCCGGCCCTGATTCAGCTCTTGGTGGCCCCGCCGTGGCCTGTTCCGTGGTCACCGCGGGCCCTCTCTCAGGCACGCGGAACTCTGTTTCTGCCTCCTGTTCTGGGGCAGCCTTTAATGGTTTGGCTGCTGAAAGGGTGAATCTGGAGGGGATGCGTCTTAACCCTACTGTGGTTAACACCATCCAGAATGCGCACGCTCCGTCCACTACCGCGGTTTACGCAGGGAAGTGGCGTATGTTTCAAGAGTGGTGTGAGGTTGGGGGCCTGGACCCGGTGTCATGCCCCCTGGACTCGGTTCTTTCCTTCCTCCAGTCTATCCTGAATAGGCTGTCGGCCTCGACAGTGAAGGTATACGCCGGAGCTATATCTTCTTGTCATGTGGGCTTTGAGGGCAGAACACTGTTCAGCCACCCTCTCGTGAGACGTTTCCTGCTTGGCGCACGCCGTCTCAAGCCTGAGGAACGTTCTCTGTCTCCGAGTTGGGACCTCCAACTGGTCCTGGGACGGTTGTTGGAGGCCCCGTTTGAGCCTCTTGAGCGGGCGCCATTGGATCGACTGTCCTTTAAGACCGCGTTCCTTTCGGCCATCACCTCCGCTAAGCGCGTGGGTGAGCTGTGTGCTCTCTCGGTGCGGTCAGAGTGCCTGTCTATTTGGGCCAATAGCAGTGCGACTCTGAGGCCTAATCCGGCCTTCGTGCCAAACAATATCCGGAGCTCTTATCGCTCCAGGGATATTGTGCTTCAGGCGTTTCACCCTCCTCCTCACGCTAGTGAGTTGTAGGCGAGCCTTCACCTGTTGTGTCCTGTCCGTACGCTGAGGGGTTACCTTAGTTGCACGCAGGATCTCAGGGGTACCGATCAACTGTTTGTTTGTTACGGTGGCTCTCACGCGGGTAAGGCGCTGTCCAAGCAACGCCTGTCACATTGGTTATGCGAGGGCATTGCCCTCTGCTACACTTTGGCTGGACGGGTTCCTCCCGCGGGCATCAGGGCGCACTCCACTCGTGGAGTGGCAGCCTCCACTGCCCTGTTTGGGGGGGCCTCGGTGGAGGACATCTGCGCTGCAGCCTCCTGGTCCTCCCCGGGCCCTTTTGTTAGGTTTTACCTCATGGACATGACTGGGGGCTCTGTCTCCCAGGCGGTCCTGAGGTCCGGGACCTCTCCTGCATCCCGCCATCAGGTGGGCTAGCAGGTGTGTGTGGGTGTGGACCGCGGGGTGCTATGTCACATGTGGTCCCGCTTGCACTGTGCGTTCTAGGGTGACTGGTTTCCTTTTTCGCACATTGGTTGTAGTTGACTGCTTCCCCCCCTTTGTTAGGACGGGCGTGTGGACGGGACTCCCCTCCTCCCTGGCAGGGGCTTACGGGCCCTCAGGGGGTGCATTTGACGTGGCCACGCGTCCGCTCTGCCCCTTTTGATCTCATAATGGCAGAGCGAGACGCGATTGGCCAGTATGAATATATAACGAAGGTTATCCTATAACCCTAGTTATATGAATACTGGCTGAGTGTCTCACTCTTCAGCGCTGTGAGGTCCCTTGGATGTTTTTCACGTATGGAATTCAAACTTGGAAGGGCGTGGACGTGACCACTTCGTGTGTCTTGTAGAGGCACGCACAGGAGTAGGCGTGGTCACGTGCAAGTGAGGTGCATGTGCAATTTTTCACGTGCACAGTAGGTGCTGGAGATGATATCGCATAATGGCAGATGCTCAGCCAGTATTTATATAACTAGGGTTATAGGATAACCTTAGTTTTTCATTGTGCAGAAAAATGTCAGTTTAACCGTGCACATGACAATAAATCATCTTGAATCTTGAATCTAGTACACATACACATTAAACTCCATTTGAAATATCTGATTTGTCACAGAAACAACTTGCGCCAGCGATTTAGAACAAGTAATTGTTAGCAATGTTAGTGGAAGGCAAGGGTGTTAAAGTTATGTGATGTATACCAGGGGTTCCCAAACTTTTCAGGCCGCAACCCTTATAGGAGGTAAAAATTTTTTTTTTTTTTTTTTTATAAATGGAAATGTATGGTTGAAACATGCACACATTCAAACACACACACACTAATAAGCATTGGAGGCTTTTAACCAGGGCCGGACTGGGGAAATCATTCAGGCCAGGAAATATAGTGCAAAATATAGCCCCAGTCAGGCCACTTTTTAAGCAGGGGGTCTGGGGGTCCCCCACCAGGACATTTCTTGTTACAAAGACTTAATTTCCTGCATTCTGGTGTAGGCATTTTTTTTTACCCTTTAAATGCCAGTGTTTGTGATGGCATCACAAATTATTGTTAAAAAACAGGCTAGCATATGTATGATTAGCAACAACACTGATTTTGATGGATTTTCAGTTTTTTTGTAATGTCAGATTGAAAAAAATACAATCTTTTATTCAACTTCAGCCCTGATCATAACACCACATATTAATTTTATAATTCTAACCCTTTAAATGCCAGTGTGTGTGATGGCATATATTTGCAATATATCAAATGCAAAGTCGATTTTTCTGGGGGGGATTATTACAGGCTAGCATGTGTCAATGATTAGCAACAACAGTTTTTTGTAAGGGTCCCGCCTCCACCAATCACATGCGGCTCCTTTTGTGTGTGTGTGTGAGAGCAAGAGAGAGAGAGAGAGAGAGAGAGATAGTTCTCCAACTTGTGTGAGTTGCAGTGATCTCCTGGTTGTTCCCCACCTAGGTTATCTCTAACTATTGCGCTGCTGCAACTAGAAACACTGTCCTGGCCTGCTTCTAAGTTCAGTGGCCTGACTGCATTTTTATTTTTTGTATATATATATATATATATATCTCTTTTTTTTTGGGAAATCATCTGGCGACCCCCCCCCCCCCCCCCCCCTCCCGCGGCGGCTCGCGACCCTCCTGTGGGTCGCGACCCCGACTTTGGGAACCCCTTATGTATACGATTGCATGCAACTGTCTAACTGTTTCCACAAGAGGGCGCTATAGGCGGAGCTATTGACGCTGGCGCCAGGTAAGAGGGTATTTAAGGGATCGTTCCCTCCCTCTCTGTCTCTTCCCATCTACCTCTCACAGAGAGAAGGTCTCATGTACTAATGCTCAATGTGATAATAAACCACGCCGATTAAAGGCTGAAGTAAGAGGGCCTTGTCGTCATGACCAAGTTATTGTCGCCCCATAAGTGACTCTGTCAACAAAGGGGATAACTTTTGTCTGAGAAAATAAAATTTATATTTACATCCTTCCTTATAGTTATCTACACAGTCTGTTGTGAGAATGTTCCCTTATAGTTATCTACAGTCTGTTGAGAGAATGTTCCCTTATAGTTATCTACAGTACAGTCTGTTGTGAGAATGTTCCCTTATAGTTATCTACAGTCTGTTGAGAGAATGTTCCCTTATAGTTATCTACAGTCTGTTGAGAGAATGTTCCCTTATAGTTATCTACAGTCTGTTGAGAGAATGTTCCCTTATAGTTATCTACAGTCTGTTGAGAGAATGTTCCCTTATAGTTATCTACATGTTGAGAGAATGTTCCCTTATAGTTATCTACATGTTGTGAGAATGTTCCCTTATAGTTATCTACAGTCTGTTGAGAGAATGTTCCCTTATAGTTATCTACATGTTGTGAGAATGTTCCCTTATAGTTATCTACAGTCTGTTGAGAGAATGTTCCCTTATAGTTATCTACATGTTGTGAGAATGTTCCCTTATAGTTATCTACAGTCTGTTGAGAGAATGTTCCCTTATAGTTATCTACATGTTGTGAGAATGTTCCCTTATAGTTATCTACAGTCTGTTGAGAGAATGTTCCCTTATAGTTATCTACATGTTGTGAGAATGTTCCCTTATAGTTATCTACAGTCTGTTGAGAGAATGTTCCCTTATAGTTATCTACAGTCTGTTGAGAGAATGTTCCCTTATAGTTATCTACATGTTGTGAGAATGTGGTTTTCCTGAGAAATTGTGAAAAATCCCATTGACTTCTATTTAAATTTCTTCTTGCAATAATATCTCAAAACCCAACAGCGTGTTGGAGTTGAATTCCCGTTTAGGTGACTTGGTTATACTGTGGCTCCTGCACTAAACACCATGACATGGACGACATAAGCCGCGAGCATTAAACCCAATCTGAATCCAATCTAATACATCACATCGCTCTATCATCCGCCGTGAGCGTGTGGCCCACCGTGAGAGAGAGAGAGAGAGAGAGAGAGAGAGAGAGAGAGAGAGAGAGAGAGAGAGAGAGAGCGACAGCGACGGAAACAGAGAGAGATAGAGAGACAGAGAGAGAGAGACAGAGAGAGACAGAGAAAGACAGCGACGGAAACAGAGAGAGAGAGATATAGAGACAGAGAGAGAGAGAGTGAGAGAGAGAGAGAGAGAGAGAGAGAGAGAGAGAGAGAGAGAGAGAGAGAGAGAGAGAGAGAGCGAGCGAGAGACAGACAGAGACAGAGAGGGAGAGGGAGACAGAGAGAAAGAGAGAGAGCGAGCGAGCGAGAAACAGACAGAGACAGAGAGGGAGAGAGAGACAGAGAGAAAGAGAGAGAGCGAGCAAGCGAGAAACAGACAGAGACAGAGAGGGAGAGAGAGACAGAGAGAAAAAGAGAGAGAGCGAGCGAGAGACAGACAGAGACAGAGAGGGAGACAGAGAGAGAGACAGAGACAGAGAGAAAGAGAGAGCGATAGAGCAAAAAGAGAGCCTTTGACTCGCGTGCCCTTACACTCTTAATCCATGGAGACCCGGACTGGGATGATAGTCGTCTAGGCTCATCCCTGAATGGGATGGATGGATGGAGGGATGGAGGGAGGGAGGGAGGGAGGGGAGGGAGGGAGGGAGGGAGGGAGGGAGGGAGGGAGGGAGGGAGGGATGGATGGGAGGGAGGGAGGGGAGGGAGGGGAGGGAGGGAGGGAGGGAGGGAGGGAGGGGAGGGAGGGAGGGAGGGAGGGAAGGCAGGGAGAGGGAAGTGACATGGGGTGGAGGATAGAGGGGAATGGGAGGGGAGTTTAGGGATTTGCGTGGACCGACAGCTGGACTGAAAAAACAACCTATTTCAGGCCAGGATTTATACGTTTGGTTGCTAACCTCCAATCCCAAGGGAAGAGCGGCAGCTTAAAGGAGCGGTTATTATTTCACACGATATCAATGTCTATAATCTCCCTTTTCTTATATCAGAAATATAGAAGTGGTTCTGTTTCCGTATTTTGACACGTTGGTTTTTTATGCATAAAAGAGTGAGTTGATGTGACGACGTCTGTGTGGTTGACTTTGCTTCGTGGCCCTTTGATGAGATGCACACTCATTAAATATTAAATAGTAATCAGAACGATTTTACTTCGTTAAATAGAGCTGATGCATGTTGAATTTAAGGAGCTCATGTACAGGATAAGTCTGACCTTTCATCCTCTATCGGTTATGTTATGCTTATGGTTATGGTTATGGTTAGACCACTAAAGGCAGTACTAACTTATTTTTCTTCTTCTATGAAATAGGCATTTAATATATATATAATATATAAAAAAAAAATATATATAAAATGTCAGTCCTGACAGTTTATTAAAGGGTTATACATCATCTGAATATTATCACAGTGCAGCCTGAGAATGATATAGATAGATAAATAGAGATAGATAGATAGATAGATAGATAGATAGATAGATAGATAGATAGATAGATAGATAGATAGATAAGATAGATAGATAGATAGATAGATAGATAGATAGATAGATAGATAGATAGATAGATAGATAGATAGATAGATAGATAGATAGATAGATAGATAGATAGATAGATAGATAGATAGATAGATAGATAGATAGATAGATAGATAGATAGATAGATAGATAGATAGATAGATAGATAGATAGATAGATAGATAGATAGATAGATAGATAGATAGATAGATAGATAGATAGATAGATAGATAGATAGATAGATAGATAGATAGATAGATAGATAGATTAGCCATAGTCAAAGAGGAATACTTCAGTTTGTAACCTCTAAAAGTGGTGGATCTGAATGGAGAAGCATCATCATCGGGAGGCTTATCTGGTTCTTTCTGTTCCATCTGGTCTCTGTGAGCCGCGACGCGCGCATTACGCGCGGAGACATTATGTAAGCGCACCTCGACACGACATGACGCTGGTTCATCTGACACATCTGATCTGACACAAGTCACACAACAGTCTCCCAACTTCAGCAAAGAAACAAATAAATGACACAAACAAATTCCTCGTAGCTTTCCGCTCCTCCCTGAGAATTAAGAAGTGAAACCGCTATTTAACACAACATAAATACACATATAATAGGACATCTTGTCTCGGCTTGGCCAAAAGTATTTCTCCTGAGAGATAGTTTGTGCAGAGTCTGCTGTCTGGGAGAGAGAGAGAGAGAGAGAGAGATAGAGAGAGAGCCTGGGACCGGGTTCAGTTTGCCGTGCGGGACAGCGGCAGCGGCAGCGGCAGGACGCATCCAGGTGCGCACCGCACCGCGTGCTCGACTCGCGCTCAAGTCGCAAACAGCTGTTTTTTAAAGAATCGTTTTGTAAAAAAAAAAAACATAAATAAAGGCAAAAGAAACTCTGGGAATCTGAAAGAAAGTTAATAAGAACGGCGAGGGAGAAACTATAGGGCGTGCTGTGAAACAAACTATTCTCAGCCAGGTCGCTTTAATAAAATGAGTCAGAATTGGTGATAATAAACATGAATCAGTAGAAGTAAAGGTTTTATTTACCTGTGAATCTTTCCCAGAGTTTTGCCCGCCGCCGCCTTGAACCTCTCAGGTCGGATCTCCATCCTGCAGCTCGTGACGTGGAGGACCCGACCGGTGTGAGCTGTCCCGCGCGCTGCGCACTCCCGTCCTGCCTGTCGAGCGCGCGCTGTCTGTCCCCCCCCCCCCCAATCAGGGGTGCAGTCGTAATTTCAGAAGTGCCTGTACTCTATTTAAATGACGCTACGTGCACGCGCGTGCATGCGCATACATGTTCCCTCACGTGCGCACAGAACAGATGATTATTATGCATAAATAGTATACTAGGTATACTAGTATGAAACATGTTTGTATAGGAACTAGTTTTAGTTTAGTTTTTGTAAATATTGCTTTGAAATAGAGAAGCTGGAAAAAGGTAGCAGGATGTAGCCTTCAATATATAAAGAAATTATATTGTCAACAGATATGGTTGAAAAACAAACAATGTTTTAAATGTAATTGTAATTGTAGTTACAATTTCTTTAATTGAATTAACTTAAACTAGAAAAGTTCATACAAACTAAATTAACAATGTAACAGTTTACAGAAGGACAGTTTCCTTCTTCCAGTCGGGACCATTTGTCACACTGAGAGGTTCCACAGCTCAAGCAAACCCCCACCAATTGGTACAGGGCTTGTATTTTGGTTTTGCACTTCTCGTTCTTTGTTATGCTATTGCTATGCTAATGTTATGCAAAGACTAGGTGATAGATACTTGGCGCACGGACGACGAGTCGAGTGAAAGTTGTGAACGCATGTTTGTGTGCGCGAGCGTGCACGCGCGTACACATCCGTGTGCGTACTTCTGCTCAGAAAAGTGCTGGGACGGCACCACTGCACCACTGCCCCCAACCGTTCCACCATCCACTTTAAAAAACACACAAGGCAAACATTCCGTTTTCTGCCACAGATATTAGCCTGTATCTCTTGTTTTTGTACATTTTTTGTGAATACATTATTTGTTCAGATAATTCGATGCTGTCCTCCCCCCCCCCCCCCCCCCCCCCCCCCCGCCCCCACACACACACACCAATGTACAGTTTCTTCCCCTACGGATGTATTTTTTATTATCTCTTTTTTTTTATAACTCTTTATTTTGGTTTATTTTTTTATTTTTTAATCACTTTTAAAATTTTTACATAAACATTTTTCTTTTCTTTACAGTGGATTTTCCATTTTTACATAGACACTTTTCATTTCTTTACGACAAGATTATCCAATTTTTGCATTCACATTTTACACATTTCCCCCCAAAATAAGACAACCACCACCACATGACATACAAGACTCACAGGACAGGACATTGGTGTGTGTGTGTGTGTGGGGGGGGGGGGGGGGGTCAAGTTGATGGTCTTTAATCGTCTGACAGCCTATACATTGTCCATTTCAACCAGCGTCTTTCGTATGTCTTGGCTTTCATTCTCAGAAAAAATTTCATTTTCTCCATAGAGTTTATCTCCTCCACTATTCCCCTCCATGTCTCTTTGTCTGGAGCGGCTTCTTTGAGCCAGCTCCTTGTGATGGCCTTCTTACCAGCTATTGTCATGATTTTGAACAGGTACAAGTCTTCATTGTGTATGGTCTCCTCTGTGGTCAAACCCAGGTATATCAACTGGGGTTCCATGGGGAATTCATAACTTAAAATGTTATACATTTCCTGTGTAACACTCTTCCAAAATGATTGCACTTTATTACATAACCAAAAGATGTGAGAGTGGTTGGCATTCATCTGTCCACACTGTCTCCAGCAGGGTTGTTGCCCTCCTAATTGTTTGCTATTAATTTGTGGTGTGATAAAAAAATCTCATCACATTTTTCCAGACAAATTCTCTCCATCCTCTATCTAGAGCTAGTGGATGAGTGTTGTGTCTCACATATAGAATCAATCATCCTCTGATAAAGTTATATTCAGTTCACTTTCCCATTTCCTTTTCACATTATATGAATCACAGTTGTTGCGAGTTTGTAAACTTTTGTACATTTCTGATACTATTTTCACTGGAGTTTGCAAATATGCTACTTCCATCCTTTCTACCACTCCGTTACCTCCTGCTGAAATCTTGCTCTTGATTTCTGAATCATAAAAGTGTTGCAATTGCATTATGATCTCTTTTTACTACACAGTTCTGTATATCTGTATGTTTTGTATCATAAATGTCACTATGAATTGAAAATGGGGGACCCCGATGTAAACAAGACGAAAGTCTTTTTCTGGTCTGCATTGGCTCTTAGCAGTTGTTTTGTATTGAGCTGTACTGTATTGTACCCATTCTGCAATCTGTTAATAACGTTTTCAATCAATCAATCAATCAATCAATCAATCAATCAGTCTCTGAGACAACGAATGTCAATATATAATATACATAATATAGCCTAGTAAAGATTACACTATCGAGGAACCGTGTGGAGTGTTAAGTCTGAAAACCTAGGCTAATAATTGACCACAACCTAATAACTGCCCGTAAAGTAATACAATCCAATGTGATAATATATAATAAAAAAAAAGTGTGCACTTTTGTCCAGTAATTATGGTCAATCCTTAAGTTTTGGGCCTTTACATGGAGAGAACTGTAACAACTTGAAATTAAACCAAAATTCAGTTTGAATCAAATCTACATTTCACTGTTTTATTATGACATCATAGCAGCTCAACGGCTCGTTCCTCTTTGGGACAACTTAAAGAAAAAGTGAGAATGCAACGGAATTAGACAAACTGAATCCGTTAAACAAATATAATAATAGGAGCAGGTATCATTTCAAGTTGAATAGTCAGGCTACATGTCACAGTCTGTAGTGCTGTCTGTAGTCTGTCTGTAGTCTGTCTGTAGTGCTGTCTGTAGTGCTGTCTGTAGTGCTGTCTGTAGTCTGTCTGTAGTCTGTCTGTAGTCTGTCTGTAGTGCTGTCTGTAGTCTGTCTGTAGCCTGTCTGTAGTCTGTCTGTAGTGCTGTCTGTAGTCTGTCTGTAGTCTGTCTGTAGTCTGTCTGTAGTGCTGTCTGTAGTCTGTCTGTAGTCTGTCTGTAGTCTGTCTGTAGTGCTGTCTGTAGTCTGTCTGTAGTCTGTCTGTAGTGCTGTCTGTAGTCTGTCTGTAGTGCTGTCTGTAGTCTGTCTGTAGTCTGTCTGTAGTCTGTCTGTAGTCTGTCTGTAGTCTGTCTGTAGCCTGTCTGTAGTGCTGTCTGTAGTCTGTCTGTAGCCTGTCTGTAGTGCTGTCTGTAGTGCTGTCTGTAGTGCTGTCTGTAGTGCTGTCTGTAGTGCTGTCTGTAGTCTGTCTGTAGTCTGTCTGTAGTGCTGTCTGTAGTCTGTCTGTAGTGCTGTCTGTAGTGCTGTCTGTAGTCTGTCTGTAGTCTGTCTGTAGTCTGTCTGTAGTGCTGTCTGTAGTGCTGTCTGTAGTGCTGTCTGTAGTGCTGTCTGTAGTCTGTCTGTAGTCTGTCTGTAGTCTGTCTGTAGTCTGTCTGTAGTCTGTCTGTAGTCTGTCTGTAGTCTGTCTGTAGTCTGTCTGTAGTGCTGTCTGTAGTGCTGTATGTAGTGCTGTCTGTAGTGCTGTCTGTAGTTCTGTCTGTAGTCTGTCTGTAGTCTGTCTGTAGTGCTGTCTGTAGTGCTGTCTGTAGTGCTGTCTGTAGTCTGTCTGTAGTCTGTCTGTAGTGCTGTCTGTAGTCTGTCTGTAGTCTGTCTGTAGTCTGTCTGTAGTGCTGTCTGTAGTGCTGTCTGTAGTCTGTCTGTAGTCTGTCTGTAGTGCTGTCTGTAGTCTGTCTGTAGTGCTGTCTGTAGTCTGTCTGTAGTGCTGTCTGTAGTCTGTCTGTAGTGCTGTCTGTAGTGCTGTCTGTAGTGCTGTCTGTAGTCTGTCTGTAGTCTGTCTGTAGTCTGTCTGTAGTGCTGTCTGTAGTGCTGTCTGTAGTGCTGTCTGTAGTGCTGTCTGTAGTCTGTCTGTAGTCTGTCTGTAGTCTGTCTGTAGTGCTGTCTGTAGTCTGTCTGTAGTCTGTCTGTAGTGCTGTCTGTAGTGCTGTCTGTAGTGCTGTCTGTAGTGCTGTCTGTAGTCTGTCTGTAGTCTGTCTGTAGTGCTGTCTGTAGTCTGTCTGTAGTGCTGTCTGTAGTGCTGTCTGTAGTGCTGTCTGTAGTCTGTCTGTAGTGCTGTCTGTAGTGCTGTCTGTAGTGCTGTCTGTAGTGCTGTCTGTAGTCTGTCTGTAGTCTGTCTGTAGTCTGTCTGTAGTCTGTCTGTAGTGCTGTCTGTAGTCTGTCTGTAGTGCTGTCTGTAGTCTGTCTGTAGTCTGTCTGTAGTGCTGTCTGTAGTGCTGTCTGTAGCCTGTCTGTAGTGCTGTCTGTAGTCTGTCTGTAGTCTGTCTGTAGTGCTGTCTGTAGTCTGTCTGTAGTCTGTCTGTAGTCTGTCTGTAGTCTGTCTGTAGTGCTGTCTGTAGTCTGTCTGTAGTGCTGTCTGTAGTCTGTCTGTAGTGCTGTCTGTAGTCTGTCTGTAGTCTGTCTGTAGTCTGTCTGTAGTCTGTCTGTAGTGCTGTCTGTAGTCTGTCTGTAGTCTGTCTGTAGTGCTGTCTGTAGTGCTGTCTGTAGTGCTGTCTGTAGTGCTGTCTGTAGTCTGTCTGTAGTCTGTCTGTAGTGCTGTCTGTAGTCTGTCTGTAGTGCTGTCTGTAGTGCTGTCTGTAGTCTGTCTGTAGTGCTGTCTGTAGTGCTGTCTGTAGTCTGTCTGTAGTCTGTCTGTAGTCTGTCTGTAGTCTGTCTGTAGTGCTGTCTGTAGTCTGTCTGTAGTCTGTCTGTAGTCTGTCTGTAGTGCTGTCTGTAGTGCTGTCTGTAGTCTGTCTGTAGTGCTGTCTGTAGTGCTGTCTGTAGTCTGTCTGTAGTCTGTCTGTAGTGCTGTCTGTAGTCTGTCTGTAGTCTGTCTGTAGTGCTGTCTGTAGTGCTGTCTGTAGTCTGTCTGTAGTCTGTCTGTAGTGCTGTCTGTAGTCTGTCTGTAGTGCTGTCTGTAGTGCTGTCTGTAGTGCTGTCTGTAGTCTGTCTGTAGTCTGTCTGTAGTCTGTCTGTAGTGCTGTCTGTAGTCTGTCTGTAGTCTGTCTGTAGTCTGTCTGTAGTGCTGTCTGTAGTCTGTCTGTAGTGCTGTCTGTAGTGCTGTCTGTAGTCTGTCTGTAGTCTGTCTGTAGTCTGTCTGTAGTCTGTCTGTAGTGCTGTCTGTAGTCTGTCTGTAGTCTGTCTGTAGTCTGTCTGTAGTCTGTCTGTAGTGCTGTCTGTAGTGCTGTCTGTAGTCTGTCTGTAGTGCTGTCTGTAGTGCTGTCTGTAGTCTGTCTGTAGTCTGTCTGTAGTGCTGTCTGTAGTCTGTCTGTAGTCTGTCTGTAGTCTGTCTGTAGTGCTGTCTGTAGTGCTGTCTGTAGCCTGTCTGTAGTGCTGTCTGTAGTCTGTCTGTAGTGCTGTCTGTAGTGCTGTCTGTAGTGCTGTCTGTAGTCTGTCTGTAGTCTGTCTGTAGTCTGTCTGTAGTGCTGTCTGTAGTCTGTCTGTAGTCTGTCTGTAGTCTGTCTGTAGTGCTGTCTGTAGTCTGTCTGTAGCCTGTCTGTAGTCTGTCTGTAGTCTGTCTGTAGTGCTGTCTGTAGTCTGTCTGTAGTCTGTCTGTAGTCTGTCTGTAGTGCTGTCTGTAGTCTGTCTGTAGTCTGTCTGTAGTCTGTCTGTAGTCTGTCTGTAGTGCTGTCTGTAGTGCTGTCTGTAGTCTGTCTGTAGTGCTGTCTGTAGTGCTGTCTGTAGTCTGTCTGTAGTGCTGTCTGTAGTCTGTCTGTAGTGCTGTCTGTAGTCTGTCTGTAGTGCTGTCTGTAGTGCTGTCTGTAGTGCTGTCTGTAGTGCTGTCTGTAGTGCTGTCTGTAGTGCTGTCTGTAGTCTGTCTGTAGTCTGTCTGTAGTGCTGTCTGTAGTCTGTCTGTAGTCTGTCTGTAGTGCTGTCTGTAGTCTGTCTGTAGTGCTGTCTGTAGTGCTGTCTGTAGTGCTGTCTGTAGTGCTGTCTGTAGTGCTGTCTGTAGTCTGTCTGTAGTCTGTCTGTAGTCTGTCTGTAGTGCTGTCTGTAGTGCTGTCTGTAGTGCTGTCTGTAGTGCTGTCTGTAGTGCTGTCTGTAGTGCTGTCTGTAGTCTGTCTGTAGTCTGTCTGTAGTCTGTCTGTAGTGCTGTCTGTAGTCTGTCTGTAGTGCTGTCTGTAGTCTGTCTGTAGTGCTGTCTGTAGTCTGTCTGTAGTGCTGTCTGTAGTGCTGTCTGTAGTGCTGTCTGTAGTCTGTCTGTAGTGATGTCTGTAGTCTGTCTGTAGTCTGTCTGTAGTCTGTCTGTAGTGCTGTCTGTAGTCTGTCTGTAGTCTGTCTGTAGTCTGTCTGTAGTCTGTCTGTAGTGCTGTCTGTAGTGCTGTCTGTAGTGCTGTCTGTAGTCTGTCTGTAGTGCTGTCTGTAGTCTGTCTGTAGTCTGTCTGTAGTCTGTCTGTAGTCTGTCTGTAGTCTGTCTGTAGTGCTGTCTGTAGTGCTGTCTGTAGTCTGTTGTCTGTAGTCTGTCTGTAGTCTGTCTGTAGTCTGTCTGTAGTGCTGTCTGTAGTCTGTCTGTAGTCTGTCTGTAGTCTGTCTGTAGTCTGTCTGTAGTGCTGTCTGTAGTCTGTTGTCTGTAGTCTGTCTGTAGTCTGTCTGTAGTCTGTCTGTAGTCTGTCTGTAGTGCTGTCTGTAGTCTGTCTGTAGTGCTGTCTGTAGTGCTGTCTGTAGTGCTGTCTGTAGTCTGTCTGTAGTCTGTCTGTAGTCTGTCTGTAGTGCTGTCTGTAGTCTGTCTGTAGTGCTGTCTGTAGTCTGTCTGTAGTGCTGTCTGTAGTGCTGTCTGTAGTCTGTCTGTAGTGCTGTCTGTAGTCTGTCTGTAGTCTGTCTGTAGTGCTGTCTGTAGTGCTGTCTGTAGTGCTGTCTGTAGTCTGTCTGTAGTCTGTCTGTAGTCTGTCTGTAGTGCTGTCTGTAGTGTTGTCTGTAGTCTGTCTGTAGTCTGTCTGTAGTCTGTCTGTAGTCTGTCTGTAGTGCTGTCTGTAGTCTGTCTGTAGTCTGTCTGTAGTGCTGTCTGTAGTCTGTCTGTAGTCTGTCTGTAGTCTGTCTGTAGTGCTGTCTGTAGTCTGTCTGTAGTCTGTCTGTAGTGCTGTCTGTAGTGCTGTCTGTAGTGCTGTCTGTAGTCTGTATGTAGTGCTGTCTGTAGTGCTGTCTGTAGTCTGTCTGTAGTGCTGTCTGTAGTCTGTCTGTAGTGCTGTCTGTAGTGCTGTCTGTAGTGCTGTCTGTAGTGCTGTCTGTAGTCTGTCTGTAGTGCTGTCTGTAGTGCTGTCTGTAGTCTGTCTGTAGTCTGTCTGTAGTGCTGTCTGTAGTCTGTCTGTAGTCTGTCTGTAGTGCTGTCTGTAGTCTGTCTGTAGTCTGTCTGTAGTGCTGTCTGTAGTCTGTCTGTAGTCTGTCTGTAGTGATGTCTGTAGTCTGTCTGTAGTCTGTCTGTAGTGCTGTCTGTAGTCTGTCTGTAGTCTGTCTGTAGTGCTGTCTGTAGTCTGTCTGTAGTCTGTCTGTAGTCTGTCTGTAGTGATGTCTGTAGTCTGTCTGTAGTGCTGTCTGTAGTCTGTCTGTAGTGCTGTCTGTAGTCTGTCTGTAGTGCTGTCTGTAGTGCTGTCTGTAGTCTGTCTGTAGTGCTGTCTGTAGTCTGTCTGTAGTGCTGTCTGTAGTCTGTCTGTAGTCTGTCTGTAGTCTGTCTGTAGTCTGTCTGTAGTCTGTCTGTAGTGCTGTCTGTAGTGCTGTCTGTAGTGCTGTCTGTAGTCTGTCTGTAGTCTGTCTGTAGTCTGTCTGTAGTGCTGTCTGTAGTGCTGTCTGTAGTGCTGTCTGTAGTCTGTCTGTAGTCTGTCTGTAGTGCTGTCTGTAGTCTGTCTGTAGTGCTGTCTGTAGTCTGTCTGTAGTGCTGTCTGTAGTCTGTCTGTAGTGCTGTCTGTAGTGCTGTCTGTAGTCTGTCTGTAGTGCTGTCTGTAGTCTGTCTGTAGTCTGTCTGTAGTCTGTCTGTAGTCTGTCTGTAGTCTGTCTGTAGTGCTGTCTGTAGTGCTGTCTGTAGTGCTGTCTGTAGTCTGTCTGTAGTCTGTCTGTAGTGCTGTCTGTAGTGCTGTCTGTAGTCTGTCTGTAGTGCTGTCTGTAGTCTGTCTGTAGTCTGTCTGTAGTCTGTCTGTAGTGCTGTCTGTAGTGCTGTCTGTAGTCTGTCTGTAGTCTGTCTGTAGTGCTGTCTGTAGTGCTGTCTGTAGTCTGTCTGTAGTCTGTCTGTAGTCTGTCTGTAGTCTGTCTGTAGTGCTGTCTGTAGTCTGTCTGTAGTCTGTCTGTAGTCTGTCTGTAGTGCTGTCTGTAGTCTGTCTGTAGTCTGTCTGTAGTGTCTGTAGTCTGTCTGTAGTGCTGTCTGTAGTCTGTCTGTAGTGCTGTCTGTAGTCTGTCTGTAGTGCTGTCTGTAGTGCTGTCTGTAGTCTGTCTGTAGTCTGTCTGTAGTCTGTCTGTAGTCTGTCTGTAGTCTGTCTGTAGTGCTGTCTGTAGTCTGTCTGTAGTGCTGTCTGTAGTGCTGTCTGTAGTCTGTCTGTAGTCTGTCTGTAGTCTGTCTGTAGTCTGTCTGTAGTCTGTCTGTAGTGCTGTCTGTAGTGCTGTCTGTAGTGCTGTCTGTAGTGCTGTCTGTAGTCTGTCTGTAGTCTGTCTGTAGTGCTGTCTGTAGTCTGTCTGTAGTGCTGTCTGTAGTCTGTCTGTAGTCTGTCTGTAGTGCTGTCTGTAGTCTGTCTGTAGTGCTGTCTGTAGTCTGTCTGTAGTGCTGTCTGTAGTCTGTCTGTAGTGCTGTCTGTAGTCTGTCTGTAGTGCTGTCTGTAGTGTTGTCTGTAGTCTGTCTGTAGTCTGTCTGTAGTCTGTCTGTAGTTCTGTCTGTAGTCTGTCTGTAGTCTGTCTGTAGTCTGTCTGTAGTCTGTCTGTAGTCTGTCTGTAGTGCTGTCTGTAGTCTGTCTGTAGTGCTGTCTGTAGTGCTGTCTGTAGTCTGTCTGTAGTGCTGTCTGTAGTGCTGTCTGTAGTCTGTCTGTAGTCTGTCTGTAGTCTGTCTGTAGTGCTGTCTGTAGTCTGTCTGTAGTCTGTCTGTAGTCTGTCTGTAGTCTGTCTGTAGTCTGTCTGTAGTCTGTCTGTAGTGCTGTCTGTAGTCTGTCTGTAGTGCTGTCTGTAGTCTGTCTGTAGTCTGTCTGTAGCCTGTCTGTAGTCTGTCTGTAGTCTGTCTGTAGTCTGTCTGTAGTCTGTCTGTAGTGCTGTCTGTAGTGCTGTATGTAGTGCTGTCTGTAGCGCTGTCTGTAGTCTGTCTGTAGCCTGTCTGTAGTCTGTCTGTAGTCTGTCTGTAGCCTGTCTGTAGTGCTGTCTGTAGTCTGTCTGTAGTGCTGTTTGTAGTGCTGTCTGTAGCGCTGTCTCAATCAATCAATCAAATTTATTTATATAGCACGTTTAAACATGACGCTTGTCAACCAAAGTGCTTCACATAGCTAAGCTAAGAACAAAGAAAAGTATTAAAAAAAAAAAATCAAAAAAAATCAACGGATAGACAAAGGAAAAACAGAACAACACGTCAACAAGTACGGCAGGAGTCAAAGTGAGTCAGGGAAGGCCAGGCGATATAGGTGGGTTTTGAGTTTTGATTTAAAAGACTCGATGGAGGGGGCAGATTTCATGGACATGGGGATGCTGTTCCAGAGGTCAGGGGCTGCGACCGCAAAAGCACGTCCCCCCCTAGACTTGAAGTTAGACCTACGGGTGGTTAGGAGACCCTTATCAGCCGATCTGAGGGCCCTGGCGTTGGTATAGGGGGTGAGGAGGTCTGCTAGGTAAGCAGTGGCCTTACCATTTAGGGCTTTGTAACCAATAAAAGGACCTTGAAGTCTATTCTAAAGCGCACCGGGAGCCAGTGGAGGGAAGCAAGTACAGGGGTGATGTGAGCTCTCTTCCGGGTACCTGTGAGCAGTCTAGCGGCAGCGTTTTGGGGAAGTTGTAGACGGGCTATGGTGTATTTATTTAGCCCCAGGTACAGGGAGTTACAGTAGTCTAAGCGTGAGGATATGAAGGTGTGAACTACTCTTTCCAGGTCTGAGGGGGAGAGAATGGCCTTGATCCTGGCTATGGTCCGGAGCTGGAAAAAGCACCCCTTGTCTGTAGTGCTGTCTGTAGCGCTGTCTCTGTCAGATGACTGTAAGGGAAGTCATGCAGGCCAACATTCTGGAGGGGCACAATTAGTAGGGAAACCAATGACCGAAATCTCTCTCTCTCTCTCTCTCTCCTCTCTCTCTCTCTCTCTCTCTCTCTCTCTCTCTCTCTCTCTCTCTTTCTCTCTCCTCTCTCTCTCTCTCTCTGCCTCTCTCTGTCTCTCTCTGCCTCTCTCTGCCTCTCTCTGTCTCTCTCTGCCTCTCTCTCTCTCTCCTTCTCTCTCTCTGTCTCTCTCTGTCTCTCTCTCTGCCTCTCTCTCTCTCTCTCCTTCTCTCTCTCTGTCCTCACTCTCTCTCTGTCTCTCTCTGCCTCTCTCTGCCTCTCTCTGCCTCTCTCTGTCTCTCTCTCTCTCTGCCTCTCTCTGCCTCCCTCTGTCTCTCTCTGTCTCTCTCTCTCTCTGCCTCTCTCTCTCTGCCTCTCTCTCTCTCTCTCTCTCTCTCTCTCTCTCTCTCTCCTCTCTCTCTCTCTCTCTCTCGCTCTCTCATTCACATGAGTACAGATGAGACTGTGATGACATCACATGAGTACAGATGACACTGTGATGACATCTGTGATGACTGCTCCAGTAAGCTGTTTTCCTTGTGCTCAGCCTGAAGATCCATCATCACCACTAGCCTAAGTATATACTGTATAACCTCTGCCCCCCCCCCCCCCCCCCCCCCCCCCACACACACACAGAGAATAATCCAGATATCAAAGATCTGGTGGGGCACGTGTGCCCCTTCTGATGGTAAGGCCTTTTACCTTCTGATGGTAAGGCCTTATGTTAGGTAACATTTGTGGGGAAAAGGATTAAAACCTGTTTCCGTTGGGTTACTCTTTTTTTCTCCCCCAAAACGAATTGTTAAATGACGCTGATTAGTCGACTCTCTGAATGTAATAAAATGACTAATCCTTGGTGTCTGTGTCCAGTGAGAGGCCTTACCAACGCTTCTAGCCACGCTGTGGTTTGAGATTCACAATTTTTCTTTATTTAATTTTGCACCAACAGGCATAAAACTGAGCAGTAAACTGGGGGCGACAGTGGCTCAGGAGTTAGAGCGATCGTCTGGTAATCTGAAGGTTAGTGTTAGACAGTGTCTCAGGAGGTAGAGCAGGTTATCTGGTAATCAGAAGGTTAGGGTTAGACAGTGTCTCAGGAGGTAGAGTCTGGTAATCAGAAGGTTAGACAGTGGCTCAGGAGGTAGAGCAGGTCGTCTGGTAATCAGAAGGTTAGGGTTAGACAGTGGCTCAGGAGGTAGAGCAGGTTGTCTGGTAATCAGAAGGTTAGGGTTAGACAGTGTCTCAGGAGGTAGAGTCTGGTAATCAGAAGGTTAGGGTTAGACAGTGTCTCAGGAGGTAGAGTGGTCGTCTGGTAATCAGAAGGTTAGAGTTAGACAGTGTCTCAGGAGGTAGAGTCTGGTAATCAGAAGGTTAGAGTTAGACAGTGTCTCAGGAGGTAGAGTCTGGTAATCAGAAGGTTGGGTTAGACAGTGTCTCAGGAGGTAGAGTCTGGTAATCAGAAGGTTGGGTTAGACAGTGTCTCAGGCGGTAGAGTCTGGTAATAAGAAGGTTAGGGTTAGACAGTGTCTCAGGAGGTAGAGTCTGGTAATCCCTTAAGTACAATTTTAGCTACTTGTACTTTATGCGAGTATTCTAATTTTAGGGAACTTTATACTTTTACTCCACTACATTTCATAGCACATATTGTACTTTTTACTCCACTACATTTATCTGAACCCATCAGTTACTAGTTACATTAAAGAAAAAGATTTTGTATAGAAAATATGGCAAAAATGTATGAAGATTATGTACTTTCACACCTGAAGCCTGTCAACTACAAGAGGACGTAATCAGGGCAGCATAACTGGACCACATACCACTTTAACATAACCTTTAATCAGAGCAGCATAACTGGACCACATACCACTTTAACAGAACCTTTAATCAGAGCAGCATAACTGGACCACGTACCACTTTAACATAACCTTTAATCAGAGCAGCATAACTGGACCACATACCACTTTAACATAACCTTTAATCAGAGCAGCATAACTGGACCACGTACCACTTTAACATAACCTTTAATCAGAGCAGCATAACTGGACCATGTACTACTTTAACATAACCTTTAATCAGAGCAGCATAACTGGAACATGTACCACTTTAACATAACTGTAACTGAGGGGTTACAAAACCCTGACTGTATTAAAGATTGTGATAGATTAAACCACTGCTAGTTATGTACTTTAATTACTGGCCAGACAGTACATCAAATATAGATGGTGAACACCCACAAGAACACGGCATTGACACAGAAATACTATTGGAGGGTAATTTATTATTATTAGGCAACGTTAGGTTACAGAATGAGAATTAGGGTCGCGCTTGTATGGCGAAGAATATACGTAAAGTCAGTCAAGAGCATAAGTCACTAAGAATAGCAGGAATCCTACGATGGGTCTAAGCTGACGCCACCTGTTGTATAGTAGCAATTATATAGGGCAACACCGGTACCGACTGGAGACAATGGGTTCCCTCCGGGGTGTAAGGCCTGGAGGGTAGAGGAATGTTCGGGTACTCCGTCTGATTCAATGAGGAATAAAGAGACTCCAGGTACAGGAGTCGGTTCTTGTAAACTCCCTTGATCAGCAGCAAAAGCAATAATTGTAATCCAAAATGCTCGACAGCATTGATGACAGCTAGCCAGCCCCGTCCACGAGGCAGGCCCGAGTTGAGGTTGAATCCCAAACGATAGTGGAAATCAACGATACTCTTCTCCGGTGGTCACGTCCCAAATCAATATAATCCAACCAGGAATGGTTCTGCAATCGCCGACGTCGATTCTCCTGTGTACATGTCCAACGGTTCTCCACCTAGGACTCCTCGGGTGTGGGCGACGTATTTAGGCCACACAGCCTGGTTAAGTACACTAGCGAAAGACACGACGAACCGATGGGTAATGCTACACACGGAAGAGCTGTGGCCGCACGATATACAATAAATAATCAACTATTTACTTCACATTAGATTAAGTCGAACTCAACGTTACTTCATTAAACTCTGACACTTTTACCATTCTATTCGCACGCGGTTCTCAATGCTCTGTTTAGACGCAAGGTTGCTCACTTCACTGTTTCACCGAACTTGATGAAACAGCTACTTAGACGAACTGATGAACTACTGCTGTTTACACCTGCGCCAATATATATACTTAAGTGAATATCTAGTCCCAACCTCAGTCCTTGTCTCGTATTACTACGCTGACTCCGGGCATGTTCTGACATGCCTGCAGTTGTCTTTGAACTTGCCGTTGGGGGCTTGCGCGCTGGCGCCTGGGGGCGCTGTCCAATAGGAGAGCGAATATTACTCTGGTCTGAACGCAGGTAAAGGGATATTCCGTGTATATATATAAATAATATACAAAGTATATCAAACGATAAATATATATTCTCAGTTTAATCTGGCCCTTCACAACAATAACCTTTAATCAGAGCAGCATAATTGGACCATGTACCACTTTAACATTAACCTTTAGATGTCAGTGGATGGATGTTTGAAATGCTCCCAAGCACTGGAATACACAAACGTCATGTAGAATGTATACTATAATATATATGTAAAAAATTATAATTTTTTTTGTAACTTTTCTTTCTTTTGTAACTTTTTTTTATGTCACTCATTCCATAAGGATGTAGAATAAACATTTACAATTTTTTTTAAATGGTCCATTTGCATGTTCTTGGTATCTGAATCTAGGGACATATATGGATCAGTGTCAGAAATAGTGTGTATGTTACTAGGCTTGAGTAAATTGTAATAAAAAAAAATAATAATCTTTGACTGTGATAACACCATGCTAAAATTGACCAGACCTGAAAAATCTAAGCACATGAATAAAGGGAAGATGATTAAACAGAAGGTTTTGTAGATACAGTACTGAATTCTGCCATCTTTTTAATAATGTAAATTTCTCCACCATTT
This sequence comes from Notolepis coatsorum, assembly GCF_963971535.1. NCBI lineage: Eukaryota > Metazoa > Chordata > Actinopteri > Aulopiformes > Paralepididae > Notolepis > Notolepis coatsorum. The sequence goes on along the minus strand of NC_140179.1, from coordinate 17,124,843 downwards.
TTCATCGTATTGCAACTGTGAGGTTTTGTCCGCTGCCCACCCACTCGCTCCGTTCCTTTAAGGTATTTTGTTAATTAATTGCATTCCGCGCCTCACGCTTCTTTCCTGTAAGATGCCGTTTGATTGGTGCTCTCCCAACCACACGCTTCTGGAGCAATGATCAATTTCATCCCGCAGCTGTCACAGCTTGTCATTAAGCGCCCCGTGGCTTTAAATACCCTGATCTCCCTAATATCGATGTTGGATCGTTTTGAATATTCCCTGCATCTGCCTTTCTTTCCCGTTCGCTGTCTGTTGCTCTCCAGGACTCTTGTGAAGTATCCCTTGGAGAACCTGATTCCCCGTACGAAGCTACGCCTCGTTTATCTGCCCGCTTTACGCGTTGCGCTTTGGTGAGTTTTTGAAACAGTCTTTTTGGATCACCAGTTTTTTGTGTGTTTGTTGAAACACCGAAGAGATCCCGTTTTTGTTATACTGTTCTCACCTATTTTTTGTTGTTGGATTTACTCTTTGGATTACCGTATTGTTTTTTCTCTGGACTCTGCTAACTGTGTGTATCACACCGAAGATCAAGTCACTTGGATATTAATTTGGATCAGTCACCTCTCTGTTATCTGTTGTGCGCTGAGCTAACTGGGATTCTCTCTCTCCCTCCGTGTTCCATCTGGAGTGTATGCTGGGGGGATCTGCAGAGCGGCTCAGACGTCACAAGCAAATTCCTCACCAACACCGTCTGGGAGAATCTGCAGAGCCGCAAGACATTCTTCACATGCCAGATTCCCCGTTTGTTCTGTTTTCCACCTAATGCAATCTTGTGACTCTGAGAATAAACACGCCCTTGTTTTTTGGCTAACTCTGAAAACAACTCTCTCTGTGCCGTTGCGTTTGGGGTCGGTTACAAACCATAACAGCAACACCGTTTTTTGCAAGACGTTCACAGAAAGGTAGAGAAACAAACTGCGTTCTGTTTTATGGCAATAACGTTCAGGTTTGTGGGAGATAATCCCAAAAAATAAGAGAAATAAAAAAGTAAATCCAGAAGTCAGATGATTGACAGGGGCTGGTGTGAGCTGGGTAGGGTAGTTTTTCGAAATTCGAAAGCCCTGAGTCTCTTCCTTCAAAAGACTACACTCACTTTTGGCTGCTCCACTTCC
>NC_140179.1:17081189-17116189 GCF_963971535.1 Notolepis coatsorum | reverse complement strand
GAGAGGGCCCTCTCTATTCTGTTTTTTCCTTAGTAAAAATCAGATAGCAGGTTGGCACATGCGCTGTGTGAAGCTGTTAGACGCTTCATGGAGCTGACTATGACTGCGTCATACTCTTTTTTGTCATTACATCGTATCATGGGTGTGGGGTCGTAAAGGGGTGAACTGGTAACCTTTTCTCCCCCTTTTTTCTGTTGGTCAGGGGTAAACCCACCTGTCCTTCAAGGTTCCTGTCACGTTGCGGTTCGGCACGTTACAGGGTGAGGGGGGGGGGGGGGGGGGGGGGGAGTTTCCTGGTCCCAAGCCCTGGAATATTGGGAGTGTGCACCGCAGAAATTCCCCCGCCATAGAGTACGTCACTGTGCGCGTCTCTGTTGGTAGGACTTCCGTGTGCTGTTCAGGTCCTTATGATGGATCTGTTTCGGGGGGTGGTCAGGGCTCCTCCTCACGAAGCTCCTATTCGGGCCTTCTGTGAGTTGGGACTCTCCTTCCATGTGAGGGAGCCTCCTCAGAGTACAGAGCCTCCTCCTCAGATTGTCAAGGTGAGTGGAACCTCAAGAAGGAGTACTACTCTATTGTGTGTGTATTCGATTCAATTCGATTATTGAGTGTGTATGGGTTCAGTGCCTCCTCCCCGGAGAGCCCTAAAACCAAACTTTTACATGGCTCAAGGTGCAATATATTCTTTTCAATCTGTACAGCTCGCATGGGAAGTCTCTCTGGGGATTTCCGTCTCCTCCCTATGGGAGGGTGGTGGGATGTAAAAATGTGAAAAATGTTTACCCCCGGCTGTGTAGACTGGGATACATGCTGTTGGTGCTTCCTTCTTTTCTATTAAGAAGAGTTGGAGTTGGGCGGTTAGGTGGCCGAGCGGAGATTGCGTTCGTCACCAGCCCCGGAGCTGAGCTGGATTCGCCTGTTCGAATCCAGCTCACAGCTCCGGGGTTGTCACCAGCTTGGCTGGCCGTCTGCACTGATACAATTGGCTGTATCAGAGGGTGGGAGAAGCTGGCGGGGTGGGTCCGGGTCGTTGTAAACAGCGACTCCTACAGTTCGGTCGGGGCGCCTGCTAAGCGCGGATTGGACGTGAGGGGGATAGTGTGGTCCTCCCACACGCTACGCCCTCTCAATGAGAATCCGCGCTGCCAGGTGAAAAGAAGCGGTGATTGGCTGGACGTGTGTCGGAGGAAGCACGTGGTAGCCTCCACTCTCCCAGATGATCTGACTGTGGGGGGTAAGTGCGCAGCGACCAGGAAGGGACTGGGGGAATTGGCATACGACTAACATTGGGATGGGAGAAAATCAGAGGAAAATGGAGGGGGAAAAAGACAAAAAAAAAAAAAAAAAAGAGTTGGAGTTAGGAAGCATCACACCCCTCTTGTCGTTCCCCTGGGCGCCTTGGGGATTCAATGGCAGGTCTAAATAGCCTGTTCATTGATGTGGTTGTGTCCCGACGCACGTATAGTGCTAGCTCGGGGTGTTCTGTAATCAGGCGAATGACTGGCACGCCTTGGTTGCTTGAGGTTAAAACGGCGTTTTTATAAAGCAACTGGGATGGAGGTTTTTCCTCTTCCGACGACCTGTTTTGGTTGTCGACGGATTCTCGTTCATGTCTGGGGGATGATGACGGAATGGATCTGAACATATGTAGAGGGGTCTCATGCCCTGGGGGTGGGCCACCGGGCGCGGTTCGCCCCGAACGTCTGGGTGGCGCCTTCTTTTCATGTTTAAGATCAACACGCATATCTGCCCCTTCTCCTGGAGTAGGCATGTCGGCGTGGTTAGGGCACGGGACTGGTTCTGGTCACGCTGGTCCGGATCAGTTAAACCTGTTGTCCGCCGGGGATACTGATCTGCTGTTCTGGTACCCTGAGGGACTTGGGCTTTTTCAGGGGGAAAATGCCAGGTCGGTCCGGGTGTCACAGGGTTAAGCGCTATGGAGACCCTGGTTGGGTAAATTTTGTACTCTGCACTGTCGTAATGGCTTACGGCCATGCCAACCTGTACACGCTCGATCTCGTCAGATCTTGGCCGCTACGCAGGTTGGTCCTGGTTAGTACTTGGTTGGGAGACCGCCTGGGAATACCAAGTACGGTGTGCTTGGGGCTGGTTCTCCATTCTTTTCGCTCCTCTCTCACGCATGGCGAAGAGGGGCCTGTTGGGGTGGTCTTTGACCTCCTCTGGTAACCCTGTGCTTCCCGTATCACCGGGCCCGGTCCGAAGTAATGTTTCGTCGACCCGTAGGCCTGGGTTAACCCTTTTTTGAAAACTGAAACACTTGTACTGCGGTATAGCCGGTGTATACCCGCAGGTGTGTTTTGGAGTTTTTTCTTGAGGGGTTATAGGAACAACCACGGCATTGGGTAACACCAAGGTCGTTGATTCCCTGGTGTGTTGGAGCAGTGTCAACTCCCGGGTTACCCGGTTGAGGGTGCCCCTGCACGTTCATGACGTCTGCCAATCGTGTCAGCCTTCTCTGCCTCAACCCCTCTGGGTGGGTTTTTTTTAAATGGAGGCTTGGTCATGCAACAACGCCAGCATACGCCCCTTCCGCCGGGGCGGCTGTTTTCAGCTGACTCCTTTGGCGCCTGTCTCGTCCGCAGTGCTCCAGGCTCAGGTTACAGCCTGTTACCTGGTTTTTTCCCCGGTGCGCTGCCTGCTTCCGTTGGTTAACCTTTTTTGTGTGCTTACGGCCATGCTGACTGCCTGTTCTGCAGGGTCAGTGTGCCAGGCGGTGTACTATTGGGGGGACAGGGCCCGCTCTGCTGAGGGGCATTTGTCCGGATACGCTGGCGATGTGGGGGGCGGGGTAACTAAGTGCCCACCTGGTGGGGTCTTGATGCTGGCATCATGGACTTCTCCGGGCCCCCGTTCCAGGGGGTCCAGTCCCTTTGGTGGGTCTGGGCCTTCCTTCGCGCTCCGCTGCTACGGCCTTGCCACGGGGTTGGGTTTGCCCTTGACCCCGTGATTCTGGGGGCAGTAACGAGGTTGTTCCCTCCGTTCGTTCCCGGGTGGCATGCGGGTTGTGCGTGTGTGTAGTCGTGGGGTCAGGCCATGGTCTGCTCACCCTGTGCGTTGAGTTGCTTGAGTGCCTCTTTGCACGGTCGGGTCCGTCGCCCTCCCGGGAAACCTCCAATAGGGGGGGTGCCCTCCATTAGGGGGGGTCGGGGGGGCTCGGCCCTCCCTGTTCTGATGGTTGTGGGGGGCCTTCAGCGGGGTGTATTTGTCGGCCGGTGGCTCCCGCTCGGCCTCCCTTGTGCATGAGTGACGCCGAGCGGAGCCACTATGTCACAGAACGTTAGGTTATAACTATAACCAAGTTCTGTTAATAGTGGTGACGCTCGGCGTCCGACGCCGCTGCAGCCCTTGATCTCGCCTTGTGGTGAAAGCTTGGGAAGGAGGCGATGGGGTGGCCCCACCCCTGCTTATATGGGAAGCTGATAGGGGTGTGGTCAGACAAATATTGGGATATAAAGGTTCATTGTGGTCTTTATTCAGTGCGCGTGCACATGCGGGGATAGTGCATGAGTGACGCCGAGCGTCACCACTATTAACAGAACTTGGTTATAGTTATAACCTAACGTTCTCTAACCTGTTAACATGGTCACTGTGTGGCTGCTCTAACCTGTTAACATGGTCACTGTGTGGCTGCTCTAACCTGTTAACATGGTCACTGCTCTAACCTGTTAACATGGTCACTGCTCTAACCTGTTAACATGGTCACTGCTCTAACCTGTTAACATGGTCACTGCTCTAACCTGTTAACATGGTCACTGCTCTAACCTGTTAACATGGTCACTGCTCTAACCTGTTAACATGGTCACTGTGTAGCTGTTCTAACCTGTTAATATGGTCACTGTGTAGCTGTTCTAACCTGTTATTACATGTATATATGTACATACATACCAACTATTCGCCTGTTTTATTCTCCACCCATCCATAGCAACACTATTATCACTATTATCCCCCCTTGAACGGCCCTTCTAAGGTTTCTCTCCTCCACATCGCCTGTGGTGCTTTTTTCCTATTGCTATAGGTTTTTCCTTACCTTCGATGGGGTATGTCTGGGAGTGTTGCATTTATTACTTTACATTTATTTTGGATTTCATGGTGGGTTTTTTGTTCTTGATTTATTGGGATGTTTCTTCTTGAATAGTTTAAAGAAGACTTGTCCGGCCGATTAACATTAACTTGTGATTTCGGGCTTTACAAACAATTTGATTTGATTTAATATGCATTTATATGTCCAGTGATACAGGTATAAAGACACTATGGTCAGGCACTCTACTACTGGCCCCTGAGCAGCTAACACTGGAGTGGTTAAAGCTGAGGTGCCTTGCTCAAGGGCGCAGCGAGCAGGCACGTGCACACATAGAGCCCAACGGGTGCACAAGCACCTGCCCTTTTGTGCCTCATAAAAAAGTGCCCTTTTTATGCCAATTATTTTTACCATATTTTCTTTTTTACCTCCATATAGAGAGAGTGATCTGCAATCTGCTTGGGTTGGGGGTGCAATTCCTAAGAGGCTCAACCATATGGATAAAGGTTCCCATATTATGTGCATTACACAAACTAAAAACAGATATTACATTACATTACACAAACTAAAAACAGATATTACATTACATTACACAAACTAAAAACAGATATTACATTACATTACACCAGTGGTCACCAACCTTTTTAAGCCCATGATCACTTTTTATTTTTTTGGTGAAGGCAAGATCTACCTATTGAAGCGTTGAGAGAAAAAGACAGCCAAGATTGTAATTTAAACTAAATTACTTTTATTTGCCTGTATTCTAATTACATGCAATGCTTTGGTCCAACATTCAAACGTCAAAGTAGAACTGTAATATGTACTTTCTCAGTCAGTGCAGTCATCTTATGCAGCATCACTTTTCACATCAAAACAAAAGTAGAACTGTAATGTGGACTTTCTCATATTATTAACATTGACAAACATATTTACAATTAGCATTTTATAAAGTAGAACTGTAATGTGTACTTTCTCAGTCAGTGCTAAGTGCAGTCATCTTATGCAGCATCACTTTTCACATCAAAACAAAAGTAGAACTGTAATGTGGACCTTCTCCTATTAATTAACATTGCCAAACATATTTACAATTAGCATTTTATAGAGTAGAACTGTAATATGTACTTTCTCAGTCAATGCTAAGTGCAGTCCTCTTATGCAGCATCACTTTTCACATCAAAACAAAAGTAGAACTGTAATGTGGACTCTCATATTATTAACATTAGAAAATGCTAATTGTAAATATGTTTGTCAAAGTAGAACTGTAATATGTACTTTCTCAGTCAGTGCTAAGTGCAGTAATCGTATGCAGCATCACTTTTCACATCAAAACAAAAGTAGAACTGTAATGTGGACTCTCATATTATTAACATTAGAAAATGCTAATTGTAATTATATGTTTGTCAAAGTAGAACTGTAATATGTACTTTCTCAGTCAGTGCTAAGTGCAGTAATCTTATGCAGCATCACCTTTCACATCAAAACAAAAGTAGAACTGTAATGTGGACTCTCAGAAAAAAAGAAAAAAAAATTAACATTTTTTTTTCAGGGAAATATCTACAGGGAAGGTCTCAAAGATCGACGGGTTGGTGACCACTGCATTACACAAACTAAAAACCGATATTGTCTGAATTACTAGAAGAAAGAAATGCACCACCTTTGGCTGATAGTAATTTATTAATATCTTAGGATTTATTTTGGTCTAATAAATGTTTAAGGTTCTTAGATGGATCCCCTGCTGCCTCCTCCTCTTCCTCATCCTCCTCTTCCTCATCCTACTCTTCCTCATCTTCCTCATCCTCCTACTCTTCCTCATCTTCCTCCTCCTCCTCATCTTCATCTTCCTCCTCCTCCTACTCTTCCTGAATGAATGAATGACTTTATTTGACAATGTAAAAAATAAACATGTGACAGAAGAGCACAGTCAGGATATACTGCCAAGGATGAAACACAAAAAAGCTCAGAGCTTATTTCCATTGTGGTCCTTGTAGGGGGGTGGGGGAGTGTGATGCTTAATACATGCATCATACAAAACGTGACATCACAACACATCACATATACCATTTAACATTTATATAACAGACACATTTCTCGATTCTGATTGGCTGAAACAGTCATTTTACACGTCTTTATTGGCAACAATTCCACGCTGCTGGCCCAGGACCCGCCCCCAACCGAACCACATCACATCACTCCGCCGGATCACAAGAAGGTGGACAATAATCTTTACAAATGGATATGTTGATAGCGACTAAACGACTAAATATCAAGCGATTCTGTCACAGCGAATGTCTTAGTCGTTTAAACAATGTTGGATGATGTAATTGATGGGTCTTGAATCATTCTGTAACAAAAGAAAAATCGCGGATTGATTGATTGATTAATTTTCAATTTTTTTTTCAATTTCTTTTTCCTTTCGACTGTCAGCGCTCGCTCTAGTCTCCACCCACCGCCACACACACCCCCCCACACACACACACACACACACACACACACACACACACACACACACACACGCACACACACACACACACGCACACACACGCACACACACACACACACACACACTCTGCCTGCAACGCGGGGGATAGTCAGAGAGCTGGGTGCTGCGCTGTTCTAAGTGAGCATGGCCTATTGAGTTGATTGATTGATTGATTGCTAATTTTATTACTGTACGCTTGGTTTCCAACTGGTTAAGTTTAGGCCCTCTACAGTAGGTTTAAAAAAATTAATAAAAGAATAGGGCGAAGAAAACGTTTTTTTCCTATAGGGCAAAGAAAACGTTTTAATTTGTTTTACCTACTTTATATAGAAGCATCTAAGAATGAAGTTCTATGGAAAGTAGGTCTGCATTCCCTTAACAATTGTGTGTATTGAGCCGTACTGTATTGTACCCATTCTGCATCTGGTAATAAAATTTTCAATCAATCATTCCAATAATACACAGTTGGATGTGTTAGTTGGTTGGATGCACTTCAAGCTGCTTCCACATGAGGCAACTTCTCTCAATCATTCCAATAATACACAGTTGGATGTGTTAGTTTGGTTGGATGCACTTCAAGCTGCTTCCACATGGAGGCAACTTGTCTTTTTTGTAGTTGTGGGAACTACTTTTTCTGGCGGATGGTTTTTTCAATAAATCTTCGATTAATGTGTGTTTATTGTATAGAAATAAGGTTGGATGAATCTGGCAGTTGTATAAAAGCTTTACACCACTTGCAGTCGTGATTTGTGAACAATAAACCATGCCTAGGGGGGTCTAACGACCACCCCTAGGCATGGTTTATTGTTCACAAACCACTCCTGCGCGTGATGTAATGCTTAAATACAACATGCAAGGGTGCCTTAAAGCTAAGTGTCTAGGTCAAGTATAGTCCCTTTTGAGCCATGTCTTCAGGCTGGACTTGAATCGAACGGCATTGTCTACGATTTTCAGGTCACTGGGCAGACTGTTCCAGCTGCTGAATACAGAAATGACTCCTTCCCCATACAGCTCCTGAATCTGACTGGCACAAAGTCAGTTGAGCTGCGCCTAGTTTGGTATGCATGGGTGTCTCTGATTCGGTTGAAGTAGTTGTTAAAGTACACTGGCACTACCCCATGCACTATTCTGTGAACTAGGCACATCGCTATCTGGTTTACTCTGTCTTCCACCTTAAGCCATCTCATGATCTCAAAGTGAGATGGGTCAAGGTGGGTTCGGGCAGGTAGCCTTAGTATTACCCTGATTAGCTTGTTTTGTGATGTCTGTAGTTTTATTTTCTGACTTTTGGGGGCACTGTATGAGTGCTCCAGCAAGAATCTTCATCGCTGCCTGATCTAAAAAATTAGAGATTCTGGCTAGGTATCTAGTCCTGTTATTGATCTTTGTAAGTGCTTGGTGAGCCATGCTTTCCCCTGATAAGCTGTTTTCCAGGACGCAACCAAGATATTTCACAGATGTTTTGTCTGTGAGAACAGTATCTCCTATTCTAATGTTAAAACCTGGCGATTTTCTGAGCCTGACCTTTGACCCGAATAGAATGGACTCAGTCTTCCCCACGTGGAGGGACAGCTTGTTGTGGCCTAGCCAGTCGCTAACCTTCTCTAGTTCTGCACTCAATGTCTGCTCAACCACTTGTTTGTCTTTGTGAGACACTAGTAAGGCGGAGTCATCCGCGTATAAAAAAAGGGTCACATGAGCAAGCTGCTTTCAGGTCGTTAATGTACAGGAGAAAGAGGAGCGGACCCAAAACACCCCGCACTCTACTGTCCGAGGACTGGAGAGTACTCCGTTTATATCTACCACCTGTTGTCTCCCTGTTAGGTAGGAACCAATCAATTTCTGAGCTGCCTCATTAAAGCCTAGGGCCCTAAGCTTCATTAACAGGATGTTGTGATCCACTGAATCAAATGCCTTCTGGAGGTCTAACATTACCATTCCACAGAACTTTCCCTCATCTACCTCTTTCCGGATGTAATTTGTGAGGAACAGCAGGCAGGTGTCTGTGAAGTGGGACCTCCTGAAACCAGATTGGTATTTGTACATGATGTTATTAGTGGAGAAATAACTGTCTATTTGCTAATATACAAGCCTCTCAATGGTTTTTGATAGAACAGCCAGGATGGAAATGGGTCTGTAGTTACCCGGTTCCAATTTGTTTCCCTTTTTGTGGAGAGGAATAACTCTTGCCGATTTCATTTCGCTTGGAAATGTTCCCGTGTCAATGGCTAGGTTGGTAATGTGAGCTACATATGGGGCAATGATTTCTGCAGCATCCTGCAAAAATTTACCAGGGATGTTGTCTAATCCAGTAGCCCTTGAGGTGTCAAGTTTTTTAAGCTTTTCCTGGACCTCCATCTCAGTCACTTTCCTAAAGGAAAAAGCATTTGCTTTAACCCCCTGATCTAGGTAGAATTTTTGGACTTCACTCTCTATGTTGTTGCCGGGTTTAGCTGGTATCTTTTCAGATATAGTTTTGCAATGGATGTAAAATAGCTATTCAGACGGTCTGCCACCTCTGATTTGTCTGCTGAAATTTTGTCTCCAATTTCTAACTGATATTGCCGATTTAGTCTTAATTTCTTACTGTATCCTACCTCTTTAAGTGTCTCCAGAGTTTCCTTGAGTTGTTCCTATACTCTGTTATTTTTTCATTGAAAAAACCCTTCTTTGCCCTTTAATCAAACTATTTACATAGTTTTGTGTTTCTTTAAATCCTCCTATTCCTCCTCCTCTTCCTCCTCTTCCTCCTCCGCCTCCTCCTCCTCCTCCTCTCCTCATCTTCCTCCTCCTAATCCTCCTCCTCCTCCTCCTCCTCCTCCTCCTCCTCTCTCCACTCTTCCTCCTCCTCTTCCTCCTCCTCCTCCTCTTCTCCTCCTCCTCCTGCTCCTGTTCCTACTCTTCTTCATCTTCCTCCTCCTCCTCCTGCTCCTGCTCCTATCTTCCTCATCTTCATCCTCCTCCTCCTGCTCCTCCTCCTCCTCCTCCTCCTCTCCCTCCTCATTCTCCTCCTCTCCTCCTCTTCCTCCTCCTCCTCCTTCTTTTCCTCTTCCTCCTCCTCATCCACTCCTCTTCTTCCTGCCCCCTCCCTCTTCCTGCTCTTCCTCCTCTCCTGCTCCTCCTCCTCCTCCTCCTGCTCCTCCTCCTCCTCCTGCTCCTCCTGCTCCTACTCTTCTCATCCTCCTCCTCCTCTCCCTCTCTCTCCTCCTCCTCCTGCTCCTTCCTCCTCCTCCTCCTCCTCATTATCCTCCTCCTCCTCATTATCCTCCTCCTCCTCCTCCTCCTCTTCCTCCTCCTCCTCCTCCTCCTCCTCCTCCTCATCTTCTTCCTGCTCTCCTCCTCCTCCTCCTCATTCTCCTCCTCCTCCCCCTCTTCTTCCTCCTCATCCTCCTCCTCCTCCTCCTCTGCTCCTGCTCCTCTCCTGCTCCTGCTCCTGCTCCTGCTCCTCCTCCTCCTCCTCCTCCTCCTCTTCCTCCTCCTCCTCCTCCTCCTCCTCCTCCTCCTCCTCCTCTTCCCTCCTCCTCCTCCTCCTCCTCCACGGGGAGCAGCGTACTGGCTCATGTAAATGGCAGGCCATGCATTATGCAGCAGCTTAGGTAACAGCGCCTGGTCTTCATGTCCTCGGCTACCAGTCCACTTGTCGCTGCTCCGGTCGTAGTGCTCCACGTTGGAGATGGTGGTGAAGCTGAAGCCACTGTAGCCTCCGACCACGAAGAGCAGGTCGTCCAGCACCGCGATGCCAAAGCTCCAGCGGGGGGTGAGCATGTTGGGCAGGGCGTTCCAGGAGTCAGTCAAGGGGCTGTAGGCCTCCGCGCTACGCAGGTCGTTCCCACCGTCTCTCCCTCCCACCTGAGGACAGGACACATGAGAGAATGTTTTAGTGTGTGGCTCAGGCAGGCAGACACTGTATTAATCTTAGGGAAATGAGGGCATCACAGAAGCATGCAAGTCAAAAGATACATATCTATAGAAATATCTAGTATAAAGCATTTGTCTCTGTGTGCACCTACCGCATAGACTTGTCCTCCGTATGCAGCGACTCCCACTCCATCACGCCTGCTGCTCATGGGGGCGATCAGAGTCCACTGGTTATTGTCTGGGCTGTAGCACTCAGCTGTGAACAGACACCCCATCCTGTTCCAGCCACCACAGATGTAAACCTGTAATAAGAAAGAATTAAACCTGTAATAAGAAAGAATATTCTAATTTAGTTTATATATTCCATTTGATTTCATTCTACTTTAATTGTCTGTTAATGTTGATGCACCAAAGGACCCAGACACATTTTCTGTATGTGCAAGCTCACTTGGCAATAAAGACATTTAAGATTTCTAATCTAACGTTCCTTGTGTTCATCTAGCACCCTGTGTCCCTCAGTTCCACCCACCTTGCCCTGGAGGGCTGCTGCCCCGGCCTGCCACCTGTGCTCCAGCATGGGTGAGATCACTGTCCACTGGTTGGTTTCAGGCTCATAGCGCTCGGCGGTGTTTAGTACCACGTGTCCGTCCCACCCTCCCATGGCGTAGATACAGCCGTCCCACACGACCACGCTGAGGCGACAGCGGCGTGAGTGCATGGGAGCCGCCTGCAGCCAGCTGCGAGTGACGGGGTTGAACCTGCGCACACTGCTGAGATGCTCATAGCCGGTTGAGCCGCCGACGCAGTAGACCAGACCGTGGAGATAAGCGGTGCCGTGGCCGGCCCGGGGACTCTCCCCCTCAACGCTCACGTCCATCCATCCACCGGCTCGGATATTGTAAGCCTCCATGGTCAGGATGCTGCCACTCAGGCCTCCGATGGCCAATAGGACCTCCTGGGGCAGGCGTGGACGCATCAGGGGGTTTGGGAGACTGTCAGAGCCAGAGGGGTTCAGGACGCTGAGGATGAGGGGCCTGCAGTCGTGGCTGTCCCTCACCACAGGGTTGTTCTGGACGTTGTTCAGCAAGTAGTCAGGCCTCATCAAGCCCATGCGAACCTGGGAAGAGACAAGCAACTTAGACACCGGTTGTAGACGGTTTCTGTTGCTAGGGAACAGTTTGGACCCAAATGTTTGAGAACCACTGTACTAGGGAACCTAGTGTTGTTTTAATGTAATGCACAGTAATACAATTATACCTTGGGAAGCAGCAAAGGGATGTGTGTTTTACGCTCCTCACGGGAGTGGTCGATCCAACGGAGGACGGCCTCGAACACTGTCTCCTCGCTCTTCACGTTCAGATCATCCCTCTCGATGATGTCCACCAGTTGCTGCAGGGACAGCTCCACAAACTCCTGTGAGATGTGCAACATCTCCTCAAAGTGGCACACGATGCAGAGATGGGCCTTGCGCCTCAGGTCAGGGCAGTTGTAGTTGTCCGCGAACCTCCAGATGCCGACACAGTTTTCCAGAGACAGCTGGCCTTCTAGGAAGTCAGAGCACGCTCCTACTATGCCAGTGACGAGAAGCTGGTCTGCAGCCACCAGAAGCTCTTCCACGTTCTCTGCTGTCACCAGCACAAAGCGTGTGTAGGAGTACTCTATGATGAGCTGCATCATACACGGGGACACACCAGGGATAGTGTAGACTGCTTTATCTGAGTCGCTCCAGTGAGTGAAGAGGGCTCTGTGGGACGCAGAGTATAGAGAAATCTGATGAGAAAACAGTAAGCAACATTCTGTCCTGTGTAGTCATATATTTTCACTGTATCTTTTCACTGTATCTTTCACGTATATTTTTACAGTAGAAGTACAGTATAGTATCTGTTTACAGTAGAAGTATAGTATATTTTACAGTAGAAGTACAGTAGCGTATCTGTTTACAGTAGAAGTACAGTATAGTATAGTTTTACAGTAGAAGTACAGTATAGTATCTTTTTACAGTAGAAGTACAGTATAGTATCTGTTTACAGTAGAAGTACAGTATAGTATCTGTTTACAGTAGAAGTACAGAATAGTATTGTTTACAGTAGAAGTACAGTATAGTATCTGTTTACAGTAGAAGTACAGTATAGTATCTTTTTACAGTAGAAGTACAGTATAGTATCTGTTTACAGTAGAAGTACAGTATATTATCTAGTAGAAGTACAGTATAGTATCTGCTTACAGTAGAAGTACAGTATATTATCTTTTTACAATCTTTTTACAGTAGAAGTACAGTATAGTATCTTTTTACAGTAGAAGTACAGTATAGTATCTGTTTACAGTAGAAGTATAGTATAGTATCTGTTTACAGTAGACATACAGTATAGTATCTGTTTACAGTAGAAGTACAGTATAGTATCTGGTTACAGTAAAAGTACAGTATGGTATCTGTTTACTAACCAAGCTAACCTGAACCAAGCTAAGCTGAACCAAGCTAACCTGAACCAAGCTAAACTTACCTGAAATAGTCACTGCAGTCACACAGGAGGGCCTTGTGGGCATTCAACTCAGTGCTGTTGACTTTAATAACCACATCACAGAACCTTCCCTCCAGACGCAGCTCATTAAGGATTGTACAGGACATTGTTTCCTTTTCCATGTGGGGATTTTAAATTGTATCTACAGAATATATTCAAGCTTACAGACAAATAGCCGGAAACAACAAGTGATATCTTCACTTGTTTTCTTAGATCTGAGATCTTCTGAGAGAATTGGTGAATATATACTGCAATGTTCTAGAATGTCCTATTATGACATCATACTGTGACATCACAAATGTTCTAGAATGTTTGATTATGACATCATACTGTGACATAACAAATGTTCTAGAATGTGCTATTATGACATCATACTGTGACATAACAAATGTTCTAGAATGTTCTATTATGACATCATACTGTGACATCACAAATGTTCTAGAATGTCCTATTATGACATCATACTGTGAGTTTTTTCAGTAACAAGTAATCTAACGGTTTACTCTTCCAATCTTAACGCCGTTACCCAGGGCCGCCTGGGAGAAATGCGAGGCCCTGTGCAAGATTTAAACGCGAGGCCCCCCCCCCTAAAGGTAAAAAAGAAATATATATATATATATATATAATTAGAGAGAGAGAGAGAGAGAGAGAGAGAGAGAGAGAGAGAGAGAGAGAGAGAGAGAGAGAGAGAAGAGAGAGAGAGAGAGAGAGAGAGAGAGAGAGAGAGCTCCCTTTCTACAGTCAATTATGTGTGTTATGTTACAGTGTTATGGCTGCACAGACCTGGCAATGCCCCTGACCAGAGGAGAGAGAAATATAATAGTTAGTAAAAGCACTATATAAGCTCAGAACACAGCTCAGAACACAACACAGCTTAGAACACAGCTCAGAACACAGAATACATCTCAGAACACAGCTCAGAACACAGCTCAGAACACATCTCAGAACACAGCTCAGAACACAGAACACATGCAGAACACAGAACACATGCAGAACACAGCACAGAACACAGCTCAGAACACAGCTCAGAACACAGAGTCTGTGATGATCTAGACAGAGAGAGTCTGTGGTCCAGAGAGAGAGAGAGAGAGAGATGAGTCTGTGGTCCAGACAGACAGACAGAGAGAGAGAGAGAGAGAGATAGAGAGAGAGAGAGAGAGAGAGAGAGAGAGAGAGAGAGAGAGAGAGAGAGAGAGAGAGATAAGCAAGACAGCTAAGATGAGCCCCTAAAGGATATTCAACTTTTAATGGAAGAACAAAACAGAAGGAAAAGATAACTTCACAAAGGCAACATCAATATACATAGATCCAAAAGGACAAAGATCAACACTTAAATCCAAAGAGAAGAGGGTCTATACCAGAGAAAACAAAGTAGCAAGGAGCTAACGGCCGACATCAGCTAAAGAGGCTAACTGCAAATAGAGTGGCCAGGTACTGACGCTAGCTCGACAGAACGTTAGCTACGACAGCTAGCCAGCCCGCTTGGCTCAATATAACGGTAGCTACGACAGCTAGCCAGCCCGCTTGGCTCAATATAACGTTAGCTACGACAGCTAGCCGGCCTGCTTGGCTCAATATAACGTTAGCTACGACAGCTAGCCGGCCCGCTTGGCTCAATATAATGTTAGCTACGACAGCTAGCCCGCCCGCTTGGCTCAACATAACGTCTACGACAGCTAGCCCGCCCGCTAGCTCAACATAACGTTGGCTACGATAGTTAGCCGGCCCGCTAGCTCAAGATAACATTAGCTACGATAGCTAGCCGGCCCGCTAGCTCAACATAAGGTTAGCTACGATAGCTAGCCGGCCCGCTGGTCCAACAGAACGTCAGCTACGATAGCTAGCCGGCTCGCTGGCTCCACATAACGTTAGCCAACATAACGTTAGCTACGATAGCTAGCCGGCCCGAGAGAGAGAGAGAGAGAGATATCTAGTTGACGAAGTTCATCTGCCGAACGACCGTCCTCTTCATCTTGGCATAACAATGCTGCACGCGCTCTCTCTAGGTTAGCTAAGCTACTAGCCGACATGGCTATCCCGACTGAACCACACGTTAGCACTCGATATTATAACGTAGCTAAAGCTAACTAGCTGTCCCTGCCTTTAGCTAAGCCGACATGGCTAGCCTGACTGAACTTTCTAACATGCAACAACTTTCATCTTCAGTCCATCTGCCAAACGACCGTCCTCTTCGTCTTGGCTGGCATAACCTCCAATGCTGCACGCGCGAAATAGTCAGACGCAGCTGACGCACGCCGGCCGACTGTACACATGTAACCCCTCCCTTCGTTGAAACCAATAGTATGTCTGCTGCAGAGCCCCAGAGCTCCAATAGTGTATCTGCAGAGCCGCAGAGCCAGGAACAAGTCAGACACATTCTACAAACGTGTCTAATGTGAAATATATAAGCATATAAGCAAAACTAGATTTTAGGTGTGTGATGAAAAAGGGCCTCGCGGGAAGGGGGGCCTCGCAAAAAAAATTATAAAAAATAATAAAAAAATAATAAAAAAAGGACCAAATAAAAAAGACATTAGCAACTTCAGAGGCCAGAGGGTGAGACCTATAAACACATGAAGGGTGCCGTGACTGAAAAAAAAGTTGAGAAACGCTGGTATGGTGTGGCTCTTTCTGGTACCACAGTAATTTTTGTGGCTCTTAGTCTCTGACTGGTTGGCCACCCCTGTGTGAATTGCTCATCATGAAAACATCTTTCAATAGTAATTCCTACATTAAATTGAAGCTTAATATGTTGGCTTGAAATGTGTATCCCTCTCATTTTCCAACGTATTGTAACAAAGAGGAAATTACCTATCAAAGACACTCTGACACATTGTGACAACCAACCCCATCACAGGGATGGTTGTCACACTATGGGGTTGGTTGTCACAATGTGTTTTAATGGGGACAAATCTTAAAAAGAAGACAAGAAGGAATAACTAAATTTGAAAGTTGAATTGCATTGACAAGTTGACAAATACATAACTTTTTTTTTAATTATCTTTTCCCCCCTTATTGTTCCGCTTTTCTCCCCTCCCAATGTTAGTCGTTATGCCAATTCCCAATCCCCTTCCTGGTCGTTGCGCACTCTACCCCCTACCGTCGGTCCGGGAGGGCGGAGACTATCACATGCTTCCTCCGACACATGTGTACGACAAATACATAACTTAATGCATCTTAACATGAACATAAACAGGAAACACATATTTAGGCCATCCTATATAACAAAATAAGAACAAAATAAATAGGCCTAACAATAATAGCCAACACAACTAGGGCGACCAAACGTCCCGATTTGTGCGGGACAGTCCCGCATTTCAGCCCTCTGTCCCGCATGCTGCAACAGAAGAAAAATGTCCCGCATTTCAATAAGTGTCCCGCATTTCAATAAACAATTATTATTATAATTATAATTATAATTATTATTATTATTATTATTATTATTATTATTATTATTATTATTATTAATCATTATTGTTTTTGTCCTCTCATTAATCCCCAAACATGCACTAATGCACCTTATGCACGCACCGCAAGTACTACATACGTAACGCTATAGCCTTGCACGGCAATAAACAGCTCACGCCAGGTACTATATATAATGCAAGCTGTTATTGGTGCCTTTAGTGTACAACAACAACAACTGTATCTCCACTCATGCTGCGGCTGCCTGCGATCATACTAGCTAGCTGTCTCTCTACCCTGTGTGGGAAAATCCAGCAAAGGCTCATGGATTCCTTCTTTGGAACAGAGGCCATGTGTCCTTCTCCGCCACTTCCCAGATGCGAGAGCGGCAAAGACAAGAGCAGACTTCACATCGTTCTACAGGTCTGCCATCGTCTACCTCAAGAAGTGGTTCGATTTCTCCAATGAGAATTATCTGAAGGCTCTTTCTGTCATGTCTCTAAAGAGAAACGTCAGCTTCACTGACCTGTGCGCTACAGCTGAAGCCCTTAAGATCAACGGCATGTTAGACATGGATGCGCTCTATGAGTAGTTTTGTTTAATCGTTCCACGTCAGAAGGAAGTGGTGGAGAATTCGGCGTTGCAAAAGGTATTGCATGCGATCTGATGAAGGCATAGCTTCACGCTAACAGGAAAAGTAGGCCTGAATGAAAAAAATGTACATCCGGTCTGAAAACAAGGAGTACTCCATTCTCGAGACAGCACCACTACCAGGATCTGGCCGGTAATGCACTTTTCCGAATTGTTGTGGGAGTTGTAGTATTATGTAGTATCACTTGGATTGACTTAATTATTGCAGATGCCTTTTGTAGACTACAATGTTTTTTTTTCCATAGAAAAAAAGTCACCGGCCACTGTGGCCGGTAGAATGACAGAGTTACCGGCCACAGCCGAATTCTACCAGCATTTGGCCGGTGGCCGGTGTTAATGTCAAGCCCTGCATGTATGCACTTCAGTATCACATTACAAGAGAGATCACAGGGTATACATGTATCTTAACTCTATAGCCATATAACCTCTAGGAGTCGGTAGGTAATTTAACAGCATGTTGGATTGCATGGTATTCTTCTATACAGTGATCATGAGTATAATAAGCAATTAAGACACAACACTATTGTGTTTTTAATACATTAAATGCTTATATTTTGATCAAAATGAATACATTATGTAAACATGATTATTGTATACATATTCATTACTGTCCCGCAATTTCAACAAATGTCCCGCAAAATCGACACGCTGTCCTGCATTTGGATCATATGGATTTGGTCACCCTAAACACAACTAGGCTACATTCATTCACTATCTGAGTTACAGTGATGGCAAATGTAGGGTCTCTGGGCACTCCAACTAAGCAGAGCTTGTGTGCCCACTGGTTGCACATCCAACACCTCTCCCATACCTCCCCTGAACGGCTGTTTGAGAACGTTTCCATACAAACCAAACAAAAACAATCGTCTTCAACTGATGAAGACTCCTCCTGTCTCTTTCTTTTCTGTTTCTTCTTCTTGCTGGCTGCCTTTTCCAGCTGGGGTGGAGTACACTGGGATGTACTAGGCTTGGCAGGTGGTCTAGGCTGGGATGTACTAGGCTTGGAAGGTGGTCTAGGCTGGGATGTACTAGGCTTGGCAGGTGGTCTAGGCTGGGATGTACTAGGCTTGGTAGGTGGTCTAGGCTGGGATGTACTAGGCTTGAGGTGGTCTAGGCTGGGATGTACTAGGCTTGGAAGGTGGTCTAGGCTGGGATATACTAGGCTTGGCAGGTGGTCTAGGCTGGGATGTACTAGGCTTGGTAGGTGGTCTAGGCTGGGATGTACTAGGCTTGAGGTGGTCTAGGCTGGGATGTACTAGGCTTGGAAGGTGGTCTAGGCTGGGATATACTAGGCTTGGAAGGTGGTCTAGGCTGGGATGTACTAGGCTTGGTAGGTGGTCTAGGCTGGGATATACTAGGCTTGGTAAGTGGTCTAGGCTGGGATGTACTAGGCTTGGCAGGTGGTCTAGGATGGGATGTACTAGGCTTGGTAGGTGGTCTAGGCTGGGATGTATTAGGCTTGGTAGGTGGTCTAGGCTGGGATGTACTAGGCTTGGTAGGTGGTCTAGGCTGGGATGTACTAGGCTTGGTAGGTGGTCTAGGCTGGGCTGTACTAGGCTTGGTAGGTGGTCTAGGCTGGGATGTACTAGGCTTGGCAGGTGGTCTAGGATGGGATGTACTAGGCTTGGTAGGTGGTCTAGGCTGGGATGTATTAGGCTTGGTAGGTGGTCTAGGCTGGGATGTATTAGGCTTGGTAGGTGGTCTAGGCTGGGATGTATTAGGCTTGGTAGGTGGTCTAGCCTGGGATGTACTAGGCTTGGCAGGTGGTCTAGGCTGGGCTGTACTAGGCTTGGTAGGTGGTCTAGGCTGGGATGTATTAGGCTTGGTAGGTGGTCTAGGCTGGGCTGTACTAGGCTTGGTAGGTGGTCTAGGCTGGGATGTATTAGGCTTGGTAGGTGGTCTAGGCTGGGATGTACTAGGCTTGGTAGGTGGTCTAGGCTGGGATGTACTAGGCTTGGCAGGTGGTCTATTCTGGGATGTACTAGGCTTGGCAGGTGGTCTAGGCTGGGATGTATTAGGCTTGGTAGGTGGTCTAGGCTGGGATGTACTAGGCTTGGCAGGTGGTCTATTCTGGGATGTACTAGGCTTGGCAGGTGGTCTAGGCTGGGATGTATTAGGCTTGGTAGGTGGTCTAGGCTG
The DNA here is from genome assembly GCF_963971535.1 of Notolepis coatsorum. Classification (NCBI taxonomy): domain Eukaryota; kingdom Metazoa; phylum Chordata; class Actinopteri; order Aulopiformes; family Paralepididae; genus Notolepis; species Notolepis coatsorum. Next base: position 17,097,099 of record NC_140179.1, on the reverse strand, counting down.
GGATGTATTAGGCTTGGTAGGTGGTCTAGGCTGGGATGTACTAGGCTTGGCAGGTGGTCTATTCTGGGATGTACTAGGCTTGGCAGGTGGTCTAGGCTGGGATGTATTAGGCTTGGCAGGTGGTCTAGGCTGGGATGTATTAGGCTTGGCAGGTGGTCTAGACTGGGATGTACTAGGCTTGGCAGGTGGTCTAGGCTGGGATGTATTAGGCTTGGCAGGTGGTCTAGGCTGGGATGTACTAGGCTTGGCAGGTGGTCTAGGCTGGGATGTACTAGGCTTGGCAGGTGGGCTGGGGTGGGGTGCATTGGGCTCCGCTCTGTCTGTCCTCAGCTCATCCATCACCTCCTCCAAGTTGGTGAAGAAACTGTCCATGTTGTCACATGTGAACAATCCCAAAGAAAATGTGACGACCAACCCCAACTGGAATGTCTTGCTAGTATCAAGGCTAACAACCATCTAAAAATGTGTTAGTTAGCCAACAACAATCTAAACTATAGCTTTCCCTTCACACTTTTTAAGGGTAACAATTGTTTCATTAATATAAACCAATTGTGTAAAAGCCTAGAAGAAAAATACTGAGGAGCTAAATATTTACAATTGCACATGAAAAACACAAAAAGTCCTCTCACCTCAAGTTCAGCTGTCTTACTCCAAAGAAGACTATGTAGGCAAGCTCTGATCCCAATTCTGGACATTTCCATACCAAAATATGGGAGACAGCGCCTTTTGGTAGCGAAATATAATGAATGTGACAACCTACACCCAACCCCGTTCTCCCCTACTCATTTATCTGGGTATTTCTACTTTTACTTAAAAGGAACTGTGTACTTCTTCCACCACCGCTCTCCATCAAGAAACAGTAACAGTGTAAATGCTGCCATCTAGTGGTTTATTAAAACGACACACAGCACAGAGGAGGCCAAACACCTCCACATGTACTACAGTTGAATCATTCAGTCTGTGGACAAAGGCCCTCGCTTTGATTCCTTTTTTCACATAATGAGGTAAGAGAGTAAAACATCGTAAAGTATATTTTATTGTCAACATCTCCCCTTTCACACCAAGGTGGTTTTGGGATTTGGATATATCTTCAGAATCCTACACATGTACACCCGATGCCCACCACCACAACACGTACACACGTATTTGCACACGCACGCACACACACACGCACGCACGCACGCACGCACGCACACACACACACACACACGCACACACACACACACACACACACACACACACACACACACACACACACACACACACACACACACACACACACACACACACACACACACACACATGTGCATGTATACAACAACCACTAACAGACAAGCATACATGAAAAGAATATGATCACAGTTTTGTAGAGAATCCAAATCCAAATGGTGTTCATGCAAACCCATCCTTAGTATTTAGTTATGCTTAAAATACACAAGATTGTCACTTATTGTACATAATTATCATACATCATAATTCAAGTATGTATAATAAATGTCTTTTATGACATTGGCACATTTGCAAACAGGACCCTCAGATAAGGTTCCCTGATTTAGAGAATAATAATAATAATAATAATAATAATAATAATAATAATAATAATAATAATAATAATAATAATAATAATAATAATAATAATAATAATAATAATAATAATAATAATAATAATAATAATAATAATAATAATAATAATAATAATATAATAATAATAATAATAATAATAATAATAATAATAATAATAATAATAATAATAATAATAATAATAATAATAATAATAATAATAATAATAATAATAATAATAATAATAATAATAATAATCCATTAGATTTATATGGTGTTTTCAGTGTTCAAACCGCTTTACAGTATGGGGGAAAAAAAGAACAAAACAGAAGAACAAAAAATAAAACAGCCAAACAAAACAAAACATCCAGAGATGTACAGGGCCGTTTCTATGCATAGGCGAGCTAGGCGATCGCCTAGGGCGCCAATGGCTGGAGAGGGCGCCAAATATTTTTTTTTTTTACAAATTAAAACATACTTGAGGTCAACAATGTCACAGGACCGCCTCAATGGCCTGGCTATGATGAGTATTAACAGAGATGTGTCTAGCAAGCTTTCATATGATGACATTGGCGATTTTACCACTGGGGCACCAGGGGCACGTGCCCCCCCCTGAAATCTCAGGTGCCCCTGAGGTGCCACCCCAGTTTAAATTCTTTTTTTCTTTTTGTAATAATTTGTATTATAGTAAAAGTCAGATGTTTTCCTTCATAAATAGGCTATTTAGCCTATTATTAAACGAAATTAAACAAAAAGTCTTAAAAGAAGTGTATGTTTGATCGCTGATTGGTGTGTGTTTGAATTTGTTATTACATAATTGGTCACGTTGAGTTGATGGGTAGTCAGAGCGTGACTGCGTGAGTGAGTGCGAAAAGTACAATTTATAGAGGGTTCGTCTGTCACCATCAGGGACGGTAAAATAAAACACAAGGAGACGGACATAAAAAATTGACATACGAAAATGGTGGGGCAGGGGCACTTCTTCACGGCTTCCTCCAATGCTTCCTCCTGGTCCTCCAACATCTAACGGAGAAACCAGCACCTCTGAAGAGCTTTCGGTAAGGCGCCATGAAGTCTGCCAAGAAGCGCCCGGTGCAGGTGCATCTGTTAATGCAGCAGAACTTGCAGAAGCTAACGTGGCAGGTTAGCCATCATGATCCACACCGTTAAATGATTTCGGGACTGAGCAACCCAAACAAATGGTTTTACAACCATACCCTGCATGCATTTTTAGCGGTAGGAAACGGTCATTTGTAGCTACTTGGTTCCATAACAGAGACTGGCTCGAGTACAGTGAAAATGCTGATGCAGCTTTTTGTTTCTGCTGCCGGAATTTCTATGCTAGCGGTATAGAACCAATCGGAGACTGGATGGTTTGAAGTTGCAAAAGAGTTTTTCAAGACGCGAAAATGTACAACTGAGTGGAAGGACGCATCCTGAGGAGGTTCAGTGCCACTCGCCGCCTCCAACTCTTCTAATGGTAAGTCATAATGTTTAATTTAAGCCAGCCTTGGCCCTTATTATTATTAACCCTTTACCGGTCACTTCTTGAAATACCTGGAAATTCACAATTTTGGTGCTATTTCAAAAGTTATCTACAAAAAAAAAAAAAAAGAAGAAGAAGAAGATTTCCCCCTGTAAATTAACGTTAACCGAAGGGTCTGTGAACAGGCCCTCGACCGGTACCCTAAAACTGTGGGGGCATATTTTTCCTTAGGGGGCATATCTATGAAACTTGGCAGGCTGATTCATAACATAAAATAAATAATAAAATGTATTGGGAGTTTTCTTGAATTTGCCTTGCCATGGCAACAGTAGCCGATAAAAGCCCAAAGAAGAATAGCGGACAAAACTATATAACTACATGGTACTACAGGGTACTACAGGGTACTACATGATACTACATGGTACTACATGATACTACATGGTACTACAGGGTAATAGATGGTACTACATGATACTACATGGTACTACAGGGTGTCAGGATGGAGGTAGGTGAGTTCCAATTGTGGTATGCAATCACAGAGACGGAGAGGGTGTACTCTTAAGCAGGTTCGTTTTAATAGTAAAGAACACAAAGAGTAATACTAGGATACAATGCCGAGTGGCAGGAAGAAGAGGGGATAAGATAATGGAGCTTAGTGGTGGTCCAGAACCGGAACCGCCCGCGTTATCTCCGAACGCTATAATGAAAACCTGACGGATATCAAGCAGAAGATAGGAAGGTTAAATAGACACCACATTCTAACATTCCACACACACACCCGTGACAGCCAATAAGGAACCATACCCTAAGTGACAGCACTAAGTGACAGGGGAGACAGGGGACAGTAGCCAAGTGACAGATGACAGAATGGTGGGTGGTTCCAGACAGCAGTCAGCAACCAGAACGTAACAACAGGGTACTACAGGGTACTACATGATACTACATGGTACTACAGGGTACTACAGGGTACTACACAGGGAAATACAGGGTACTACATGGTACTACATGGTACTACAGGGTACTACATGGTACTACATGGTACTACATGGCACTACAGGGTACTACATGGTAATACAAGGTACTACATGGCAATACATGGTACTACAGGGTACATGGCAATACAGGGTACTACATGGCACTACATGGTACTACAGGGTACTACAGGGTACTACATGGCACTACATGGTAGTAGTAATACCCTAAGTGTGACTGACTAGATGCATCGGGCATATGTCTAAAAATGGACACCATGTCAATTAGGGCTGGGCAATATGGCCTCTAAAGGATATCGCAATATTTTTTGCTATATCACGATACACTATATATATATCGCGATATTTGGACATTTACTCTAAAGCACTTAAAAATGCTTGATTTAACAATTTGCAGTTTGCATTAAACCATGAAGATGCTTTAAAAAATTATTAAATTAAAAGTTTCTAAAAATTACTAAGACATTGTCTCTACTGACATACTAATACTTTTAATTTTTTTTATTAAACATTTTATAATCTACTGTAAGACCATTTATATAAAAACTCTTGGGTGACTTTTGCACAGTACTGTTTTCTATCCACTTTAGCTAAAAACACACACACACTATATATACACACAACTGTGAGACAATAATAATCACACACAAAGGGATAATGGCTTATAGCAGACTTAATGATTGTATAATATTTCAGATAATGAAATTAAATGTTTATCATCAACTATCCCAGTTAGTATTTATATTGTAACATGTGGCCACTTTAAATCATTGAACGTAGAGAGAGAGAGAGAGAGAGAGAGAGAGAGAGAGAGAGAGAGAGAGAGAGAGAGAGAGAGAGAGAGAGAGAGAGAGAGAGAGAGAGAGAGAGAGAGGTTCCTGCTCACTGCAGGGCTGTATAACAGAATATAGGGAGGGCTGGAAATATATAGTGCTCCCACTGTCCTGTGGAGGGCGGCAATACGCCTAGTCGTGTAGTCCGCCGGAAATATACAAGAAGAAGAAGAAGAAGAGAGAGAGAGAGAGAGAGAGAGAGCGAGCGTGTTTGAGCGTTTTGATGTGCCGTAGAAATAGCACTATCTCTCTCCCAGTATGGTCTGCCGGGCTGCAGCTAGATACTAGTTCTCCCAGTATGGTCTACCGGGCTGCAGCTGGATACTATTGTCTCAACCAGAGCTCTCAACCAATGAAATTTTGATTGACAGTCGATTCTGCCAATTACGTCACACACCGCTTGCACCCGCCTCTGCTGTTACCACCAATCGGCAAGCGCGTATACATTTTTTACTTCCGCTTTTGTCCGCCATTGATTTTGACGAGAGCTGAGCTCTACAACAACAACAACGTTAGATCCCCGCAGCGGCGCGGCCGACGTTTAGCTTTTAGCTCCGCAGGATGACTAAATGAGGCATAATGATTTTACTGCAACGAATGTTATAATAAAACAAAGCCTTTCTATACATGTGTCTGATTGAAAACTTTATTAACAGATTGCAGAATGGGTAAAACTCAGGGCTCTATGAGCAACGGAAGGAACTGAGCTAGTATGAACGAGTAATGCTTGCTACGTTCGGGTAAATAATATGCTGATGTTATTGAACGTGTAACACTAACTATATAACGTTAATGCCACAAAACGAATGCATTTGTTAATCATAAGTAGTAACTTTGATGCAGTAGCTTGTGTGTGTGTGGGCCGGGGGCGGCGTTGTGCAGGTTGCGACGCGACTGAACTTTTTTTTGCCTTTTTACGCGACACAAATTGATGGATATTTATCGGCTACTGCCATCGGCACATTCGAGCTTATCGGCCGATAGGCCGATTGCAGTCAACAAGGCACTTATCGGCCAATACCGATACCCGACCGATACATCGGTGCACCCCTAAGTCGAATAGTCGACTAATCGATCGAAAGGAGCCGTAGTCGACTACCAACCTCTTAGAAGCGTGGCTAACGCTAATGGCACGCATACCAGAGGCCAACTGCCTAAGAAAACAGGCACAGAGGCACTGAAAGAGGATTTCACCCATCTAATGAACACACTAGACTAGACAAATATCAAGATGTATCCATCAGTGGACCAATTGCATGCTTTTGCAGAGGACATTTTTTACTATCTGTTTAAAGTAGAAGTACAGTATAGTATCTGTTTACAGTAGAAGTGCAGTATAGTATATTTGTACAGTAGAAGTACAGTATAGTATCTGTTTACAGTAGAAGTACAGTATAGTATCTGTGAAGTACAGTATAGTATCTGTTTACAGTATAAGTACAGTATAGTATCTGTTTACAGTATAAGTACAGTATATTATCTTTTTACAGTAGACATACAGTACAGTATCTGTTTACAGTAGAAGTACAGTATAGTATCTGTTTACAGTAAAAGTACAGTATGGTATCTGTTTACTAACCAAGCTAACCTGAACCAAGCTAACCTGAACCAAGCTAAACTTACCTGAAATAGTCACTGCAGTCACACAGGAGGGCCTTGTGGGCATTCAACTCAGTGCTGTTGACTTTAATAACCACATCACAGAGCCTTCCCTCCAGATGCAGCTCATTAAGGATTGTACAGGACATTGTTTCCTTTTCCATGTGGGGATTTTAAATTGTATCTACAGAATATATTCAAGCTTACAGACAAGTAGCCGGAAACAACAAGTGATATCTTCACTTGTCTTCTGAGATCTGAGATCTTCTTCTTCTTCTTATTTGAATTTCCGGCAGTGTAGACGCATCGTGGCGTATTACTGCCCTCCACAATTCTTGCTTCGCCCACACTTGAGAAAGTTTACACTCCTCTTCTTCTTCTTCTCATCTTCAAAACACATTTCTATCGTCTCTGTCTCCTTCTTCTCTGCTCCTCTTGTCATACAATCACAATACAAACATCATCAGAATTGTTGAAATACTGTAACAAATGTTCTAGAATGTTTGATTATGACATCATACTGTGACATCACAAATGTTCTAGAATGTTTGATTATGACAACATACTGTGACATCACAAATGTTCTAGAATGTTCTATTATGACATCATACTGTGACATCACAACGGAACATGTTTGAGGGCCATTATAATATGTTGACATTAAAAAAGAACAAATAAAATGATTAAAAAAACCTACATAAAACAATGATACAAATTATAATAAAATATTTAAGTAAAATGTAGAAATAAAGAAAAATAAGACAATGAAATAAAGATAATAATTCATTTAAAAGCTATTTTAAAAAGGTAAGTTTTGAGCAGTGCCAACCGAGTCTGCTGTCCTAACAGACTTGGGGTCTGTAGGGTATGCACTTATTCCCTCCCCCCTGAACATTTATGGAGATGTATGGGCCTTTTAAGTCAGTGATAAAAGTGTCTTTCAAGGATAAGTGAGCTGATTATTATAGTTCAATATTCAATATTTGATCACCAAAACCCCCCAAAAAGCATAAAAAGGCCCCTCCCGCCCAAAAAGGGCCCCCAAAAATAGCACAGGCCCAGTGCCCTTTTCAGCCTTTGAGCACTTGCCCCTCTAAAGTCCTGTGCACGTCCCTGGTCATACTAACTCATTGGCAGAGGTAGTGGGTGGAAGTCGATGGGTGGGGATTTGGACGTTATGGACAGCGACTCTTACAGGTCGGTTGGGGGACACCTGCACAGCAGAGACAGGAAGTGGCGGGGGCAGCGTGAGCCTCCCTCGCCACTGAGAGTCCGCGCTGGCAGGTGAAAAGATGCGACAGGCTGCCTCCTCGTGTATCGGAGGGGACACGTGATGCAAGGCTTCTATCCTCCCTACAACCGACCAGTGGGGGGCATAGTCGAGCAACGTTCAAGACAGGGGAGGGAGAATTGGAAACTCAAAATTGTGATGGGGGGAAATAGAAAATAAGGAGAAAAAGTGGAGAAAAAAAATATATATATTTGACATGTGTATCACACATTTTCGTCGTGTGCTAGCCTAGCAGCCTTCTGGTCCTCCATATTTGAGCTCTACTCAGAGGAGCTAGCTTGCAGGTTGGATACTTGAACCCTTTCACTGCCACACAACAGCCGGTTAACCCTTTCACTGTGACAATACAGAAGGTTAGCCCTTTACTATCACACAACCGACGGCGATGCTCCATCATTAGCATCATTAGCTCCGCGGATTGCGGGGATCAAGTGGAAAGTTTGATGTGGTGCGGCAGCCCTTTATTTCTCAGGTGGAACGGTTGACTGTCTCTCATCTCCTGAGATAATGACTCTGTATTGTATTGTAACGGTTTTGTATTGAAGTGCTCTGTGAACTGTTTTTATGTTTTCTTGGTTTTGTTTTGTGTGTGCTTATGTTTGATACGTCTGTAATGTCTACTGTAACGTCTAAAACTTTAAAAACACATTGACTAAAAAATAAATATATATAAACATAACAATCTTACATTGTAAAAATACTGTTAATTGTTTGACATGCATGCAAATAAAGCACCTTTGAATTGAATAGAGAGAGAGAGAGATTATGCCATGTCACCATGGAGAGACAGAGTGAAAGAGATAGAGAGAGCCTGTCTGTGTGTGTGTGTGTGTGTGTGTGTGTGTGTGTGTGTGTGTGTGTGTGTGTGTGTGTGTGTGTGTGTGTGTGTGTGTGTGTGTGAGTGTGTGTACCTGAGGTGTCGTCTTATTGAAGACGTCTCTTCCTTGTATAACATCAGTCATGAATTTCTTCTTCAGCTGTTGATATTCTACTGATGTCAGCTGGATGGACTCCAGCTCTGAACTGCAACACGCACACACACCTCTATGTAACGGGGAAGCCTGTGGGTATGTCCACAGTCACAGAAACAGGTGTGTTGACGAGTGACTGTGGCAGTGCGGGCTGGTAAATTAAACTCACTTCCCCATAACAGGGTTAACAGACGCATAGGTACGGTAGTTAGGAGTGAATTCACTTCTTAGTGCAGCGGCCTGTGTCGTCGCCCGCGGACGCGGGAGCCCCCTGTTCGACTCCCCCTCGGGACATTCTCATTTAACATCAAACACAACGCAGACCCAGTATGATCCGTCACAGTGGTGCCGTGACCCGGATGTCCTGAGGGGCGTGAGTTTAGGGAGGTGAGTGTAACGGGGAAGCCTGTGGGTATGTCCACAGTCACGGAAACAGGTGTGTTGACGAGTGGCAGTGTGGGCTGGTAAATTAAACTCACTTCCCCATAACAGGGTTAACAGACGCATAGGTACGGTAGTTAGGAGTGAATTCACTTCTTAGTGCAGCGGCCTGTGTCGTCGCCCGCGGACGCGGGAGCCCCCTGTTCGACTCCCCCTCGGGACATTCTCATTTAACATCAAACACAACGCAGACCCAGTATGATCCGTCACATCTATACACACACACACACACACACACACACACACTGGTCATTAAATCATCCTGAGCCGCTGAATAGTTTCATGGCAACTGCATTAGTTCAGTTTCGAATGGAGCCTCTATGGATATGTAACTTCTGACTCATCATTATCTGGACGGTGATAGCTGGTGATGTACATAGAACCTATGGGTTGGGATCCATTCAGTTTTTTTTTAAACAATTCAACACGTATGCATTGAAACTGCAATCGGATCCTTCAGATGACGAAGCATAGGCTGGCTACACAGCATAAAGTCTGTTAAGCCCGGAGCCCTATTTTCTGAAAATCCGCCTAAAATACATACCTATGTAAATGGTATATTGCTCCACTTCTACAAGGCCATTTGCATGTTCTTGGTATCTAGGGACATTTATGTGGACCTCAGTGAATGTATTCCCAGTGTCAGAAAGATTGTGTCTATTACTAGGCTTGCTTAAATTGTGATGAAACAAAGGAGAATATGAATTATGATTTTTCTTTGCATCTTTGACAGTGAATAACACCATGCTAATAATGACCAGACATGAAAAACTGCCAATGAGCTCATTCAGCACCTTCTTGAGATCACCTGTACATCTAAGGAAATGAATAAAGGGAAGATGAATAAACAGAAGGTTTTGTAGATACAGTACTGAATTCTCCCATCCAGACCAATGCTATTTGAAATATTATTATAGAATATAGAATAGCAGGCCTATAAATTACTTTATTATAGCCAATTCGCACATTTATGGATTGGGCCAAATCTTATCTTTCAAATGGCAGAGTTCAATTTGGATTTAGTATCACCAGGCGTGCATAAGAACAGATAATGAAATCTACTGTATTTACAGTAGGTTGCTTGTTCTTGCCAGAGCTCCGCCATTTTGAAACAGATTTTTTAATCGGATTTACATTTACATTTAGTCATTTAGCTGACGCTTTTATCCAAAGCGACTTACATGTTCTGTACGACAAGCCATCAGGAAGGGCACAACTCTATCAGCTGAGCAACAATGTTCATCAAAGTGTTGAGTGCTACAGTGTAGGTTAGGTTATTAGGACAAGTGCATGACAGTACGGTTAGTTAGGGTTAGATTTTTTATTTTTTTTTTTTTTATTCAGATAATGGTTGAAGAAATGCGTCTTTATCGGATGGTTGCTAAATGCTCAAAATATAGGGGAGACAAACTTACTGCGCTCCAATATATGCCAATAACGTTCAGTTTTGTGGTATATAATCCAGAGTAATAAGACAAATTAAAAATATGAATCAGGAAGTCATTTGCTTGCCGAAAGCTAGAGGCCTTTGGGAAGTGTCGTTTTGAAAAATGCCAACGCTCATTGAAAGCTCTGGATGTCCTCTTCTCAAAATGACTAAATTTTCCATCATTCAGCGTGGGCCGCTTATTCAAAATGGCGGATCTCCGCGACCACAACAAACACATTTCAAAAACTAAAATCTCACTAATAACACTTTAACCTATTGGTAAACAAACGTATTGATGAAAATATACATTATAACTGCTGTTGTGACATGGTTATGATGTTTATTCTTGAATACATTTGAAAAAAAAAACGATAATTATGTCAGACAGTCTGCAGAGCTTGATTTATGACGTGATGTCATTTGCGGTCTGGCCCCGGACCGCACGGGCGGAAGAGGTTAATAATGTAATGTAATATCTGTTTTTAGTTTGTGTAATGTAATGCAATATCTGTTTTTAGTTTGTGTAATGCACATAATATGGGTAATGCACATAATATGGGTGCTTTCAGCTGCTACACCCCAAAACTGTGGAACACTCTCCTGCAGGTCATTAGGACAGCAGACTCGGTTGGCACTTTTTAAAACCAGGTCAAAACGTACCTTTTTAAACTAGCTTTTAAATTAATTATTATCTTTATTTTATTGTCTTATTTTTCTTTATTTCTATTATTTTTACTTAAATATTTTATTATAATTTGTATCATTATTTTATTTCGTTTTTTTTATAATTTTAATTGTTATTCATTAATGTCTTATTTTACTGTTATAAATTTTTTCTTATTGTTTACTATCTAATTGAGCTATTTTATTATTATAACTATTTAATTTTTCTGTCTTTATTATTATTTTATTTGTAATAATTTTGTTGTCTTACTTTTCTAATTTTTACTATCTTATCTAGTTGTTCTATTCCCGTTTTTATCATTTTAATGTCTTTATTATTTAATTAATACTTTTTTCTTGAGGCCTCGGTCTACTATTCCATGTTTATCGACAGGGAGGGCAGTGGGGGGGTCACATTTGAGCAAGAGGACTGGGATATAATCTCGGGGATCCCCAAACAGGTGTCCAGGGATATTAGAACAAGGCTAATACAATTCAAGATCTTCCACCGCATTTATTGGACCCCCTCTAAAATGTATAGACCGGGCCTGAAAGAGAACCCAGATTGCTGGAAATGTCACACAGGGGAGGGGGACTAGAGAAGTCGCCTATTCTCAATCCTTGCCCCACAATGGTGGAATGAACTACCCACCCCAGTTAGGACAGCCGAAACACGTCCAATCTTTCGCCGTCGACTAAAGACGCACTTCTTCAACCATTATCTGAATTAAAACAAAAAAAAATTATCTAACCCTAACTAACCATACTGTCATGCACTTATAAACTAACCTACACTGTAGCACTCAACACTTTGATGAACATTGTTACTCAGCTGATAGAGTTGTGCCCTTCCTGATGGCTTGTCGTACAGAACTTGTAAGTCGCTTTGGATAAAAGCGTCAGCTAAATGACTAAATGTAAATGTAAATGTAGTCCATGCACTCTGGTCATGTCCGAAAATCAGAGACTTCTGGAGTAACATACATGGCTACATCACAGAGGTCACAGGGACGGAGTATGATTTCTGTTCTGGTTTATATATCCTGGGGGATCCCTGCAGTCTTAGCCATATCGCAAAGCCCCTAGCTGATTGGATACAGACTAGTATTATGATAGGCAAACAGATCATAATGAGAGGCTGGAAGGCACCAGAAGGCCCGTCATTCCGAGAGTGGAGTGGAGAACTGGGTAGGGTAGCTGCCTATGAGAAAATATCTTTTAGTTTAGGAGAGAAAGGAGACAAATATATTAGCAAATGGGGGAAATATTTGCAATTTCACTCACTATAAAAGGAGGAGGGGCACACTCGTCTAAGACAGCGACGATGCACATGAGTATATAATACCTGACAAATGCACCATGTTTATGTAGACAAGAATGGCTCTATGTTTTAATGTAGATTTATTTTTTCGTTTGGTGTTTTCTTTCTGTTTTGGTACTACTTCCCATTATATTCTCGGCTTAGTCTAATTTATCTTTCTATTTTTTATTTTTTATTAATTTTTTGTTATGGTAGAATTTTTCGTTTGTTTAGGTTTACTTATTCTAATGTCTTTATTTTTTATTTTTATTTTTTTTCTGTCTCCCCCCCCCATATGGGGGGTATCAGTGTAACCTAGACGTTAGGGGTCCAGGTGTCTATGTTGTCCTTCAGGACTGACCCATGCTGATGCAAAATATGTCATTCATTGTATTGTCCTGAAGTACTGTGTGCAAAAAGGAAAAATATGCAATAAAGTATAAGTCATAAAAAAAAAAAATCTTTTTCTTTTAATATGTCCTTTTGTTTTTCGTTTTTTCTGTAAAGCACTTTGAGCTGCAATCTGGATGAATGGTGCTATATAAATAAAGTTATTATTATTTTACATTTATTTTAATTTAAATTAAATTTATTTAATTTTAAGACTTTAAAGAATGTCATGTTTTAGACATGTCTATATTATTAAAATGGGAGCAAAATATATTATACTTTATTATTATATTATAATATATAACATTACATTACATTATATCAACATATTATTTATATTATTCAAATGGAACTCAAACATGTACCATTATGATGTCACAGTATGATGTCACAGTATGATGTCATAATAGGACATTCTAGAACATTTGTGTATCTATTCAACAATTCTCTTAGAAGATCTCAGATCTCAGTAGACAAGTGAGCTCACTTGTTGTGTCCGGCTACTTCTCTGTAAGCTTGAATATATTCTGTAGATACAATTTAAAAATCCCCACATGGAAAAGGAAACAATGTCCTGTACAATCCTTAATGAACTGCGTCTGGAGGGAAGGTTCTGTGATGTGGTTATTAAAGTCAACAGCACTGATTTTAACGCCCACAGGGTAATCCTGTGTGGCTGCAGCGACTATTTCAGGTACGTTTAGCTTGGTTCAGGTTAGCTTGGTTCAGGTTAGCTTGGTTCAGGTTAGCTTGGTTCATGTTAGCTTGGTTCAGGTTAGCTTGGTTCAGGTTAACTTGGTTCAGGTTAGCTTGGTTCAGGGTAGCTTGGTAGGGATGGATGTGTCCGTCATCTAGACGCTTCAATGAATTAATTTGATTTGAATAATTTACTTTGACTGTGCTAAGACCCTATACTGTACTTCTCCTGTAGAAATATACTATACTGTACTTCTACTGTAAACAGATACTATACTGTACTTCTACTATGAAAATATACTATACTTCTACTGTGAAAAGACCTTATGCTTCTGTGAAAATACCCTATACTGTACTTCTACTGTAAACAGATACTATACTAACAAAATATTATACTTCCACTGTGCTAAGACCCTATACTTCTACAGTGAAAATATATTAGTACACAGGACAGAATGTTGCTTACTGTTTACTCATCAGATATCTCTATACTCTGCATCCCACAGAACCCTCTTCACTCGCTGGAGCGACTCAGAGAAACCAGTCTACACTATCCCTGGGGTGTCCCCGGGTATGATGCAGCTCATCATAGAGTACGCCTACACACGCTTTGTGCCGGTGACAGCAGAGAACGTGGAAGAGCTTCTGGTGGCAGCAGACCAGCTTCTTGTCACTGGCATAGTAGGAGCGTGCTCTGACTTCCTAGAAGGCCAACTGTCTCTGGAAAACTGTGTCGGCATCTGGAGGTTGGTGGACATCTACTACTGCCCTGACCTGAAGCGCAAGGCCCATCTCTTCATCGTGTGTCACTTTGAGGAGATGCTGCGCATCTCACAGGAGTTTGTGGAGCTGTCCCTGCAGCAACTGGTGGACATCATCGAGAGGGATGACCTGAACGTGAAGAGCGAGGAGACAGTGTTCGAGGCCGTCCTCCATTGGATCGACCACTCCCGTGAGGAGCGTAAAACACACGTCCCTTTGCTGCTGCCCAAGGTAACTAATTGTATTACTGTGCATTACATTAAAACAACACTAGGTTCCCTAGTACAGTGGTTCTCAAACATTTGGGTCCAAACTGTTCCCTAGCAACAGAATTCCAGTTAAACCGTCTACAACCGCTGTCTAAGTTGTACCTGCTGTCTGCTTGTCTCTTCCCAGGTTCGCATGGGCTTGATGAGGCCTGACTACTTGCTGAACAACATCCAGAACAACCCTGTGGTGAGGGACAGCCACGACTGCAGGCCCCTCATCCTCAGCGTCCAGAACCCCCCTGGCTCCGACAGGCTCCCAAACCCCCTGAACCGCCCACGCCTGCCCCAGGAGGTCTTATTGGCCATCGGAGGCTGGAGTCGCGGCAGCATGACCAATGGCATGGAGGCTTACGATATCCGAACCGGTGGATGGATCGACGTGAGCGTTCAGACTGAGACTCCCCGGCCCCAGTCCTTACAACACCGCTTATCTCCCCGGTGGTCCGGTGTACTGCGTCCCCGGGCCTTCCACAACACCGCTTATCTCCACGGTCTGGTCTACTGCGTCGGTGGCTTGGACGGCCTAGAGTATTTCAGCAGTGTGCACAGGTTCAACCCTGTCACTCACAGATGGCTGCAGGCGGCTCCCATGCACTCATGCCGCAGTCACCTCAGCGTGGTCGCGTTGGGCGGCTGTATCTATGCCATGGGAGGGTTCGACGGACACCTGCGACTGAACACCGCAGAGCGCTATGAGCCTGAAACCAACCAGTGGACAGTGATCTCACCCATGCTGGAGCACAGGAGCGCCGCAGGGGCAGCAGCCCTCCATGGCAAGGTGGGGAGAATTGAGGAACACAGGGTGGAACTGAGGGATACAGGGTGGGTAGAACTGAGGAACACAGGGTGGAACTGAGGGACACAGGGTGGAACTGAGGGACACAGGGTGGGTGGAACTGAGGAACACAGGGTGGGTGGAACTGAGGAACACAGCGTGGGTGGAACTGAGGAACACAATGTGGGTGGAACTGAGGAACACAGGGTGGAACTGAGGAACACAGGGTGGAACTGAGGAACACAGGGTGTTTATCTACACAAGGTGGTAGATGAACACAAGGTGGTAGATGAACACAAGGAACGTTAGATCAGAAATCATAAATGCCTTTATTGCCAAGTAAGCTTGCACATACAAAAGATGTGTCTGGGTCCTTTGGTGTATCAACATTAACAGACAATTAAAGTAGAATGAAATCAAATGGAATATATAAACTAAATTAGAATATTCTTT
>NC_140179.1:16883689-17076189 GCF_963971535.1 Notolepis coatsorum | reverse complement strand
CTGTATAGTGTACTGTAGGACCAGGCTGTATAGTGTACTGTAGGACCAGGCTGTATAGTGTACTGCAGGACCAGGCTGTATAGTGTACTGCAGGACCAGGCTGTATAGTGTACTGTAGGACCAGGCTGTATAGTGTACTGTAGGACCAGGCTGTATAGTGTACTGTAGGACCAGGCTGTATAGTGTACTGTAGGACCAGGCTGTAGAGTGTACTGTAGGACCAGGCTGTATAGTGTACTGCAGGACCAGGCTGTATAGTGTACTGTAGGACCAGGCTGTATAGTGTACTGTAGGACCAGGCTGTATAGTGTACTGCAGGACCAGGCTGTATAGTGTACTGTAGGACCAGGCTGTATAGTGTACTGTAGGACCAGGCTGTATAGTGTACTGTAGGACCAGGCTGTATAGTGTACTGTAGGACCAGGCTGTATAATCATAATCAACACAGACCCGCCCCACACAGCTACTAAATATTAAAAAAAAAAATTCACTCACCATTGACGACGTTACTTCTTAGGAGGAAATAGAGTCCCTGTCGCTCCTTGTAAATGAAATCCATCCTTCGCTCTTTTCTGATGAAACGTTCAATGACCTCCTCTGCCGTTGCAAATCCAGCAATGCAACAAACAGCAGTATTTTGTGATCTAATCGATCCTTCATTTGCGTGAGGATGCTGTCGAAATCCACTAAACATTGTTCTGTTGATGCGTGACCCACGTTCCATTTTCGGGACTCCGACTCCCGACAGGTGGTCACTCAGACAGTCACCCAAGCGATTCGCCCAAATAAAGTTTTCATTCATTCATTAATTTGCTGTCTCGTTATAACACAAACAGCTCACCATGAACCATGACCAGCTTAATTACGTTAGTTAGCATCCAAGCTAGCGTGATAACATTAGTAGTTATTAGCATCCAAGCTAGAAACTGCTAGGCTGCCTGCTTAGGGCCCGCGTCCACCTGGCTCACAAAAACACTGATAGTGCGCCGGCAGCGCTGGCATGAAGCGCATCTTGTAGATGACGGAAAGAAATCTACAGCCATCCTTTTATCGTTTTTTCATGCCGCGGTTTTACACATATTATAGCATATTTTAATAACTTTATTGTATATTAATTATTAGTGCTGTCAAACGATTAAAATATTTAACTCGATTAATCGCATGATTGTCCATAGTTAACTCGCGATTAATCGCAAATTAATCGCATTTTTTTTTTTAATTTTTTTTTTACCTTAAACAGATCTTTTTCAAGTTCCAAGTTTTAATACTCTTATCAACATGCGAGTCAACAAATGCTTGCTTTGTGCAGCCATTTAACACAAAAGGATGACCCTCATGCATTGCAAATTTGCATCAAATTCAAAACAGAGTGATGCACAAAATAACTTAAAAGAAAATAATAATTTAAAACAATGAATAAAGTGTGCATGAAATAATAGGGGAAAGAAAACGTTAGGAACTTGTTACATTCACACACACAAGGGCTGATTAATCACACACCCCCCTCTCTCCCTCACACACACACTCTCCCAGCTCTTTTTCTCTTTTGCCCCTTCCTCATCTCTCTCACCCCCCTCTCTCTCTATATCTCACACACACACACACACACACACACACACACACACACACACACACACACACACACACACACACACACACACACATACACACACACACACTTCAGAAACAAACATAGTATCAATGAGAGCATCAATAATACACCTGAGTGAAGTCTAGTAAACATTTTTTTTTTTTTTTTTTTTTTTTTTTAGTTAATCTTGAGTTAAAAAAATTAGTGGCATTAATAGAATCGAGAGTTAACGCGATATTAACGCGATATATTTGACAGCCTTATTAATTATATATAGTTATTGCCTGACACCACAGTTCACCCTTTGCTTTTTATTAGCTTTTTAGTAGTGTATTCGTGTAGTTATTATTATTAGTGTATTTGTGTTTTGTCGCGAATCTCAATGGCCCGTCTACTGTGGGAGACAGCGAAGACAGGCAGGCAGCTCCGGTGTCAGGTTACAAACAGAGTGGTAGATATGAATGGCTGTGATTGGTTGTCTGAAAATGAGCTCAGCGCATCGCTCTGAAAAGTTAAGAAAGTTTCAACATTCGGCCGCACAAAAAAGCTGAAAAAAGAAGCCGACTGCAGCGCACTTTCTATAGGCGGCGCATGCGCCCGCATACGCTCTCTCCCCATTGGGATACATTGAAAAAAGACGCGTGCGGTCATAAATATGAGGCAGGTGGACGCGAGCCCTTATACCTGCAATAATGTTGTCATCCTCCTGGACAGATAGACTTGTTAAATCATAATATCCACAGGTGTGTTGTGCTGGTCCTCAGTAAATGTCCCGCCGCGAAAAATAAGTTGCTATTAAAGTGCTAAATGTTAGATACACTAATATAGAGGTTTCGAACGTGGCTGCTCTCAGTGCTCTGTTAATACAATTTTCAATCAATCAATCCCGCGAGGGGAGAAACAGCCGTGTAGCTACAGAGCTGCAGACGTAGGAGCCATACTCTGCAAGGCTGCCAATCATTCAACCTCCGTGTATTGGATGTCAAGGGCTGTCAATCATTAAATCCTCCATTCAATGGCAAGAGTTTAAATGCACAGACCGTGCTTAGATGACATTAATAGCCTATTTTGATTGGCTATTAAGTTTAAATGCACAGACCGTGCTTAGATGACATTAATAGCCTATTTCAAGATCTTAAGCCGTTTTGAGCCTAGGCTCCAACCACGGTGGGGCCTCATGCTACACAGCCACATTATTATGCAACTGAGACATCTCATCTGGATCTGCGCTGACATGGCTGACATCATACCTCAACGACCGCTCCTACCAAGTGTCATGGAGAGGGACTCTGTCGGCCACCCGCCCCCTGCGGACGGGTGTCCCCCAGGGCTCGGTCCTAGGACCCCTTCTCTTCTCCCTCTACACTAAATCACTGGGTAACATTATCACGTCTCATGGCTTCTCATATCATTGTTATGCCGATGATACTCAACTCTTCCTCTCCTTCCCTCCCTCAGATATCCACGTCTCTGAGCGGATCTCGGCCTGTCTGTCCGACATCTCCGCCTGGATGACGACCAACCACCTCAAACTGTACCTAAGCAAAACAGAATTGCTCCACCTGCTGGCCAAATCCTCCCCCCTGACCGACCTCTCCATCACAGTCGAGAATGCAGCTGTGACCGCGTCCAAGACCGCCAAGAACCTTGGTGTTGTCCTCGACGACCAGTTGAACTTCTCTGCTCACATCGCAGCGACAACCAGAACCTGCAGATTCCTCCTGAGCAACATCAGAAGGATACGCCCCTTCCTGACAAAAGAAGCCACCCAACTACTCGTCCAATCAACAGTCATCTCCCGCCTCGACTACTGCAACGCACTGCTAGCTGGCCTGCCGGCCACTGCCACCAAGCCTCTTCAACTCATTCAAAACGCAGCGGCCCGCCTGATCTCAAACCTACCGATGTCGGCCCATGTCACCCCACTTCAAGGCCCTCGACCTAGCATACCGTGCAGCAAAGGGAACCGCTCCCGCCTACCTCCGGTCAATGGTCTCTAACTACCAGTGATGCCACAGATTACTTGTAAAAGTAATCTGATTACTGATTACTGATTACTCCTTTAAAAAGTAATCTTAGTTACTTTACTGATTACTTGATTATCAGAGTAACTTAGTTACTTTGAAAGTAACTAGGTTACGAAGTCGTCCCCCCTGCTGCTGCCACAACATAAGAATGACAAAAAAAATTTAGTAAAATGTACTCAGTTTGAGTAAAATGTACTAATAGGGCAGGTAGGCCTATCTTGCTATCTATAGATCTATAGATTTCACAAAAGATAAATGGTCAATAACACCACAATAGGCTGATATGTAGCCTACCTTTGAGGCCTGCCCCATTCAGATATGGTTCTACGTTATTATTATTTATTATTGTGTGAATGAATGAATGAAAACTTTATTTAACAGATTGCAGAATGGGTACAATACAGTACGGCTCAATACATACAATTGTTAAGGGGATGCAGACCTGAGAAAGACATTTGTCTTGTTTCCATCAGGGTCCCCCATTTTCAATTCATATAGACATTTATGACATACACAACATACATGACATTTATGGCATAGGGACATATAGGTATTTAGTACTGATACATTTGTGACATAAGCGGTATTCAAATATACAGTACTGTTACCCCTAGATCCTGACAGAGTATATACATATGATGGGGAGGGGACTGTACATTAGGAGGGGGTGGGTGGGTGGGAGGGAAATATACATACGGCGGGGAGGGAATATATATACTGCAGTGTTGTCAGTGTGCTACTGACAACCTACATACTGCAGTATGGTGTTCCATGTTCATGAATAGTGCAAGCAAAAGATGTTTAACTCAAAGGTGGAACATACTGTTTGGCTGGTGCAGCTCCGACTCCGAGTCCTGTAGAAGTCGATGGTCGTGCTGTGCTGTATATTCCATATGCGGTAGACAGTATTTTGTTTCCTCCGCAAAGTGAATGTTTTTTTCACCCGGCTTAGTTTACACAAACGTTAAGTAGACTAGTGAACTTCCAGTGCAAGGAAGCATTACGAGCGCGAGCGTCTCCCTGCTACAGTAGCTCGCAGGTCAGCCTGATAATAACAATAACAGCCGCGCCCACCAGCATGGCTCAACACGCGAGTTTGCGTGCTGTGACGTCACTCCCCAATACAAGGAAAAGCTTTCCAAACGTATATTTGACTGTCGAAAACGAAAGAAAATACTGCATTCCGCCTGCATTATGATGAGATAGTAACGAAATAGTAACGCACAGCCACTTGAACAAGTAACTGCAATCAGATTACTGGCTTGTAAAGATTAACGCGTTAGATTACTATTTTCGGGGGAAAGTAATCAGATTACAATAACGCGTTACTTAGTAACGCGTTAGTGGCATCACTGCTAACTACACACCCTCAAGACCCCTACGCTCTGCATCTTCTGGCCGCCTCAGACCTACTCCTATCCAAGCTCCCGGAGGGTCATCAAAGAGAAGCCGCCTATTCTCAGTCCTTGCCCCACAATGGTGGAATGAACTACCCATCCCAGTTAGGACAGCCAAATCCCGTCCAATCTTTCGCCGTCGACTAAAGACTCACTTCTTCAACCATTATCTGAAATGACAATAAAAAAAATTCAAAAAAATTTTAATAAAAAAAATTAAAAAAAATTATATATATATATATCTAACCCTGACTAACCTTACTGTCATGCACTTGTCCTAATAAACTAACCTACACTGTAACACGCAACACTTTGATAAACATTGTTACTCAGCTGATAGAGTTGTACCCTTCTTGCTGTCTTGTCGTACAGAACTTGTAAGTTGCTTTGGATAAAAGCGTCAGCTAAATGACTAAATGTAAATGTCTGACATCACAGATCAGCACATTTTCAGATGACTCAGTTCAGTGAGGGTGAATATTGTGAGAGGAGAATTGGAAGAATGCGCCAATATGAGAATTAGAGACATAGATCATATTAATATAGCTATGAAACAATGCTAAACACTGAAAAAGGCCATTTATAAGATAGTTCCCCTTTAAAAACGCTGCCTATGCTATAAAGCAAATAGATCTTTTCAATAGAAGGTTACTCTACAGGTTAAATTATATGGAAGTTAAAAATAGTTACAGATAAATAAATAGATATGGTTATAGAAACTAGAAAACAGCTTCACAGGACATTTGAGCTGTTGACACGCTGCATTTCAGTAGAAATATTGCATCCTGATTGATCACATTGCAAATTTAGTACACAAATATCAGATATATACATACACAGAGTATCAGGTTAAAACTCACACAGCTAACACATAGAAGACACTTGATGTTGGGAGAGATTAGAGTGTTAAAATGGGGGAGGAAGTGAGGCTATATGCAGTAGTCTGACAAGTTTTTTTATACTGCAGAAAATACATTTAAATGAGAGAACTATGATTGAAGTGTGAATATGTATGGGACAATACTGGATAAAAGTGAATTGATCAATGCAACTATTTAGTTTCACTAAGCTTGTAATGATAGGAGACAGTTGAGACAAGACACAGACTCTGCTATGTTTTGTCAAATATTCCACCCAAATTGTGAAATGAACCCAGTCGGGTCTTCACCGAATTGACATGTATATCTGACTATATTCAATATCCAAACTGTCATAGTTATCATAATCTATGAGGAAAGAACATCCTCCAAATGGTTTATTGGATGACTGTTGTGAGTCCACAGCAAATTATGGCATTCAGTTTAAAACAGTAGATAAGTACTGTACAGAGATTGTCACTTACAAATAGATGGCATTATAAATAGATAGATAGATACTTATTTTTCGCAAATTTCTTACGTTTACATTTTCTTGGTTGTCTATAGATGGGACTGCCAGCAGCCCCAACAGGGGGAATGTAGTAGAAAATGTATAGTTTCCATACCATAAGATCAAAATTACATAATTACTATTGATCTGCAGATCAGTGATATCAGCTTCCCTTCGAGCTCTGTAATATATTAACGTTGGCGGACCTCTGTGGGAGGCTGATGTCGCTGATTTGTAGATGTGGAATGTGTACAAAGCAGGACAAGGTGCCATAACCCAGCCAGGTCATCAGGACCAGGGGGGCCTCGTCAAAAGCCCAATGATCTTTTGTCCGATGATGTAAGATCGTATGATTTGGGGGAGGACACGCCTGTTTAAACTTGTCATCTTGTCATGTGATCAGCTGTTCTTGAATGTCTATAAATATCAATGTGTTATGAAAGACCGGGCTTCTCTTCCTTCTGCCGGTCCGGTTCTGTTCTGTCTTAAACTTCAGTGCTTTAAATTGAATAAACTACTGTCGATATAATTTAGACCAGCCTCGTCTACTTCCTTTAAGAAGCTCCATTTCTCCTTCAGTGACTTTGGCCTTGTACAGCTAAATAAATAATGTGACTTTGGCCTTGTACAGCTAAATGATTAGTCTGACTTTGGCCTTGTACAGCTAAATGATTAGTGTGACTTTGGCCTTGTACAGCTAAATAAATATTGGCCTTATACATCTAAATGATTAGTGACTTTGGCCTTGTACAGCTAAATTAAGTGTGACTTTGGCCTTGTATAGCTCTGTTTTACTTGCTCTATGAAAATGAATAAAAAAAAATCTATAAAAAGATTAGAATTAGTATATTGTAACACTACAGAATATTGTATATTGTAACACTACAGAATATTGTAACACTACAGAATATTGTAACTACAGAATATTGTAATATTGTAACACTACAGTATTTTGTAACACTACAGTATATTGTAACACTACAGAATATTGTAACACTACAGTATATTGTAACACTACAGAATATTGTAACACTACAGTATATTGTACTACAGTATATTGTAACACTACAGAATATTGTACGCGACCCTCTCTGCGTGCCCTCCTGTCTCCGGCTGTCTCGTAGTGATGACCGGAGTGCTGGACATCCCGCGATGATGACGGGGAGGTTGCGACCCTCTCTGCGCCGCCCCCTGTCTCCGTCTGTCTCGGAGTTATGACCGGAGTGTTGAACGTCATGTGATTAAGACGGGGAGGTTGCGACCCTCTCTGCACCGCCCCCTGTCTCCGGCTGTCTCGGAGTTATGACCGGAGTGTTGAACGTCCCGTGATTAAGACGGGGAGGACGCAACCCTCTTTGCGCCGCCCCTGTGCCTCAAATAGATCCGCTATCTTTAATCTTTCAAAATGTTTAGTTGCTATCGCTATCAGCTCTATCTTACATTTTTCTAAATGTTCAGTTGCTATATTGCATGCACTCATCTGTGTTTCACTACACACATGAGTGCATGCTTACCAACTGTCTGTCTGCAACACTACTATCACCGACATCTAAGAAGGGAGATCCCCTCTTGAATTGGCCCTTCTTTTTTTTTTTTTTTTTTTGTCTTTTTCCCCCTCCATTTTCCTCCGATTTTCTCCCATCCCAATGTTAGTCGTATGCCAATTCCCAGTCCCTTCCTGGTCGCTGCGCTTTACCCCCCACAGTCAGATCATTTGGGAGAGTGGAGGCTACCACGTGCTTCCTCCGACACACGTCCAGCCAATCACCGCTTCTTTTCACCTGGCAGCGCGGATTCTCATTGAGAGGGCGTAGCGTGTGGGAGGACCACACTATGCCCCTCACGTCCAATCCGCGCTTAGCAGGCGCCCCGACCGAACTGTAGGAGTCGCTGTTTACAACGACCCGGACCCACCCCGCCAGCTTCTCCCACCCTCTGATACAGCCAATTGTATCAGTGCAGACGGCCAGCCAAGCTGGTGACAACCCCGGAGCTGTGAGCTGGATTCGAACAGGCAAACCAAGCTCACAGCTCCGGGGCTGGTGACGAACGCAATCTCCGCTCGACCACCTAACCGCCTGAATTGGCCCTTCTAAGGGTTCTCTCCTCCACATTACCTGTGGT
This sequence comes from Notolepis coatsorum, assembly GCF_963971535.1. Lineage (NCBI taxonomy): Eukaryota > Metazoa > Chordata > Actinopteri > Aulopiformes > Paralepididae > Notolepis > Notolepis coatsorum. The sequence goes on along the minus strand of NC_140179.1, from coordinate 17,067,682 downwards.
GCATTTTTTCCTATTGCTAGGTTTTAGTGAGTTTTTCCTTACCTTCGCGTGGGGTATGTCTGGGAGTGTTTGCATTCATTTATTTTGCATTTATTTAAAATGTATTGGACCTTATGGTGTTCTTGTTTTGTTTCTTGACTTATTGTGATGTTTCTTCTTGACTTGTTTAAAGAAGATGTGTCCGGCCCATGGGGACATTAACGTGTTGAGCCTTACAAATAAATTTGATTTGATTTGTACTACAGTATAGTGTTGTCACGATACTGGCATTCCGACTTCGATACGATACCTTGAAAAGTATCGATACTTCGATACCATTTTGATACAAAAAAAAGAAAATAATAATAATAATATATATTATTATTATTATTTTTATTTTTTAAACAAATTTAGCTTTTGTTGCTGGTTGATTCTCCTCAGCTTCTCTCTGGTACTATAAGAGAAGATAAATATAACACTTTTAAAACCCTTTGTTTATCTTTAGATCACACATTTAAAAATAACTGTTCATCTCACTTCAATCATTTTTATTGCAGATGCAGAACATGGTATTTTCTCAAGCAGACAGATGTAAACACTGTAATCTGTGTTGCATGTACCTGACAAACTGAACTGTTTGTATTATAGTTAGTAACAGTTTAGATTTTTATTTAAAGATAACAGGGCTATATAACTTCACAACAGCAAAATTACTACTAGTACTAGGAGAGAGAGAGAGAGAGAGCGAGAGAGAGAGAGAGAGAGAGAGAGAGAGAGAGAGAGAGAGAGAGAGAGAGAGAGAGAGAGAGAGAGAGAGAGAGATATCTCCGGAGGTATGCTCGGACTCGGAGCATTTATTAACGTTACATTTTCAACAAGATTGCTGCTACTTAAACACTTCATGGAAACGGGGTAATGTTATGTCGAGTTCATACGGGTACTAGTGTAGTTAGTATGAACTCGACTTAACGTTACTCCGTTTCCATGAAGTAATTATAAAGGTGGCCAGCTAGCTAGCATAAGCTAACGTTAGCTAATAGCTGTATTCGTATCGTTGGCACTGCTCTGTAACAACGCTTGCAAATGGGCATCGTGGCATCTTTAGCTTTTCCCGAAACGGGGTAACGTTATGTCGAGTTCATACGTGTAATAGTGTAGTTAGTATGAACTCGACTTAACGTTACTCCATTTCCATGAAGTAATTATAAAGGTGGCCAGCTAGCTAGCATAAGCTAACGTTAGCTAATAGCTGTATTGGGCGGCTACGTGGCGTAGTGGGCAAGGCACTCGCCACGAAATGCTGGAGACGCTGGGCTCGTCAGTTCGAGCCCAGCGCTCCACATTTGCTTTCAGTTTAGCTGGTCGTCCGTACTAATACACATTGGCCGTATTAGGGGGTGGGAAACTGATGGGTGGGGATCGGGCGTTGTGGACAGCGACTCCTACAGGTCGGTTGGTGCGCCTGCGCAGTAGAATCAGGAAGTGTCTGGGGCAGCGTGAGCCTCCCACGCGTTACTCCTCGCCACTGAGTGATCGAGCTGTGCAGGTGAAAAGATGCGACTGCTGTTACCTCAAGTACCAGAGGGGACTTGTGCTATGTATGACTTAGTCCACATTGCAGCCGGCTTGTGGGAGGCAAGAAACAGCGTCCGTGACAGGGGAGGGTTGAATTGGATGATACGAAAATTGGGATGGGAGAAAATATAGAAAATGGGAGAAAAAGTGGATAAAAAAAAAGCTAATAGCTGTATTCGTATCGTTGGCACTGCTCAGTAACAACACTTGCAAATGGGCATCGTGGCATCTTTAGCTTTTCCCGAAATGGGGTAACGTTATGTCGAGTTCATACGTGTACTAGTGTAGTTAGTATGAACTCGACTTAACGTTACTCCGTTTCCATGAAGTAATTATAAAGGTGGCCAGCTAGCTAGCATAAGCTAACGTTAGCTAATAGCTATCGTTGGCACTGCTCTGTAACAACGCTTTAGCTTTTCCTTCGTCGTTTACTTCAAACCCGAAGTACTTCCAAACAGCACTTCTGCTGTTTTCTTTATCCACAAGCACAAGTTGCGGAGGCTGTGCATTTGCCATCTTCAGCTAAAATGTTTGTTTACAAACTGAAGACGGCTCTGTGAGGGGGAGGGCTGGAGGAGGCGGAGGGGCAAGCGTGCTCTGAACAGCGTGTCAACAACTTCTGGTAGAATACTCGCCAGCTGGTACAGATACTGCAGAAAGTATCGGTATTTTGGGAAATGAGTATCGAAACCGTTTTAAATATTCAGTATCGATATGTATCGATACTTCGATATTTTTGACAACACTACTACAGTATATTGTAACACTACATAATATTGTAACACTACAGTATATTGTAACACTAACACTACAGTATAATAATAATAATAATAATAATAATAATAATAATAATAATAATAATAATAATAATAATAATAATAATAATAATAATAATAATAATAATAATAATAATAATAATAATAATAATAATAATAGATTGAATTTGTAATGCACTTTTTGTTCGCTGGGATCCCAAAGTGCTACACTACAGGGTTAAAACATAGTTAAAAGAAATAAAATAGTTATTAGTAAAACAAATAAAATACAGAATAAAAATAAGATAAAAATAGAACATAGTTAATTAAAAACATAGTATAAACAAAAAAACAAAAACAGCACAAGAAAATAAAAATAAAAAGTCAAAGGCCTTTTTGAACAGGTAGGTTTTCAGGCCTGCTTTAAAAGAGTCCAGGCTCTGTGGTGACCTCAGCTGGATGGGGAGGCTGTTCCACAGGCGTGGTGCAGCTGTGCATAAGGCTCGGTCACCCATGATGCAGAGCTGGGTATTGGGGACCAGTGATGCCAGTAACGCGTAATCTGATAGTTTATAGTAATCTAACGTGTTAATCTTTACAAGCCAGTAATCTGATTGCAGTTACTTGTCCAAGTGGCTGTGCGTTATTATTTCGTTACTATCTCATAATGCAGGCAGAATGCAGTATTTTCTTTAGTTTTCGACAGTCAAAAATACATTTTGAGCTGTTTTTCTTATTTGGGAGTGACGTCACATGTCACGTTTTCAAAGCGTGTCTGAGAACGCAACCTCACGTGTTGTACCATGCTGGTGGGCGCGGCTGTTATTATTAGGCTGACCAAAACATAGCGAGCAGGGAGATGCTCACGCTGGTAACGCTTTCTTGCACTGGAAGTTCAGTCACTACTTCACGTTTGTGTCAGCCAAGCCGGGTGAAAAAACATTCACTATGCGGATGAAACAAAATACTGTCTACCGCTAAAAACAGCACATCCAATTGCATTGAAAGCATCTGGAATCACAACACAGCACGACCAAACGGATAGAAAAAAAACCGAAGCCGAAGCTTCGACTAGCTACAGGAGGACTCGGAGGTCCACCAGCCAAACAGCAAAAGCTGTATTTCAATAAAAAAAAAAAACCCGTAAGTGAGCGAGAGCTGAAGAGAATGGTCGGGAGATATGTTGTTAGAAGAAATGTTACCTCTGAACTAGGGATGTGCATCTCCTCACTGAGGCCGATGCGATGTGCATCTCGATACGGTGGCAACGATACGATACATTAACGATACATTTGAAGCACCGGGCGATGCGATGCGATATGATTCACCCCCTGTTGAGATACGATACGATTCGATACGATTTGATTCAACATAATGCGATTCGGGCCGATACGATGCGATTCAACACGATGCAAAATAATAATAATAATAAATAATACAATTTTATGGTATGACAGAGGATTTGGTTGTATTCCTTATATGCAGCTTATATTATTATTAAAAATAAAAGAATCTACTGTAAGACAATTTATATAAAAACTCTTGGGTGCCTAAGAAGACTTTTGCATAAACTGTCTTTTCTATCCACTTTAGCTAAAAACACACGAGAGAGAGAGGAGAGAGATAAGAGAGAGAGAGAGAGAGAGAGAGAGAGAGAGAGAGAGAGAGAGAGAGAGAGAGAGAGAGAGAGAGAGAGAGAGAGAGAGAGAGAGAGAGAGAGAGAGAGAGAGAGAGAGCCCCTCCCCGTCTGAGCGGCCGGCGACAGTTGATGATGTCACACACTAGACTAGGTCACTAGTGTTACCTTTTTCTGTGTTAACTCGAACCTTAGTAAGAGTACAGGAGAGTGTTATCTTCACTCTAGGGCCGAAGTGGTCATGTACAGTCACGTACTGTTTTAACGTACTGTCCGGACTTCGGGGTAAATCCCTCTTGATGTGTGGTGGTGACAATAAACCACTGGAAACAGTTATCTTCAGGACTGTGCATTTATTTCCATTGTATTCTTCATATCATGCTGTTGACTAACGTTACATATCTCACAACAAGCTACCTGCTTCTGTTGTTCTTCCTGTGTACACACTGTCTCATCACATATTCGCTCCTTGCGTAGCTGACCTGTATGCGTGGGTGCCTCCCTCTTAAAGGAACAGACCATAATCTTATAACACTACCCCCACTCTGGATGGCAATTAACAATTAAATATAATAACATTCCAGCACCCCTATGACTACACACAAAATATCCTAAACAGATTACATAGACTTTTTTTTCTTTTTGAACACCCCTTGAGTCTCTGGAGTCCTTTAGGGTCACAATGCCCAAGAACATCTCCCCTTGACGGAGTAACAGTCCATAAGAAACAGTCCATAGGAAACAGTCCATTATAATCCTTAAGATAGTTGTTTCCTTTGAGAACAGGGTGAAATTGTGGAAGGTAGTGCAGTGTTAGGAATTTAAACAGTCCACCTCCTTTCAGTGCTTCTGAGGTTCCAACACACTCTGAAAAAGAAGCATGAAACACACCTACAACGCAACGAATACAGCCCCAATATAACCACAGCTCTAACTCAATATTAAAGGCAACCTCCCAGTATCCTCTCTAGCTTCTAACTGAGTAAAACACCTGCTTCACCTGTTCACCCCAAAATAATTGTATGGTCTCACTTTTCTCACCGTAAACAAGATCACCACCAAAGTAAACTTACTCATGATGCCACAGTGCCTCAAGTGTTTTTCTTTAACCAAAACAATACAAAGTCTTTCAAACAACAAACTCCTTTCAACAATTTTTTCTTTAAACAGGAGTAATATAACCCTTTTTTTTTTTAGTAAGTCACCCACTCTCCATATTTATCTGGGGGTCTCCTGGTCCTGCTAGACCTGCCCCTGGATGTTTGGCACTGAGTGGAGTCCATAACCGTTGCTTTTTGAGTACGTTGTACTGCACTACCCCCACTAGCATGAACCTCCTCTGTACTCGAGGAGACTTGGGCTGTGTGTGGCGAAGAGGGGAAAGCAACAGGGCTCAAGGGAATGTCTGTAGATGACTCTGCTTCCTGTCCGCTATCACTCCCCGCCGCCGTATCCGGGAACAGATTAGCCAGGAACAGGTCAGAGTCGATGAGGCTGGTATCTGGAATGGGTGGTAGAACCTCAGCAGGGTTCCAGACTTGTGCTTGTTCGATGACCCAGACATTATCCAACAGGGTACGGGAGTGGTATGGTTTGAGTTTGTCATGGTGCACTACTTTGACTTTTGCCTTAGGCCCCTTTTTGATGCGGTACACCAAGTCGTCCAGTTGGCCTAGGACAAAGTATGGCCCCTCGTATGATGGCAAGAATTTCCTCACCTTATCTCTTACTCTCTTGGTGCCTTTTACTAGGTGCCAGACAGCATCACCTGTGTGGTACAGAGTGCGGCAAACGTTCTTGTCATATTGCTTTTTGGCCCGTTCCACAGACTGACCTAGGGCATCTCTGGCGATCTGGTGAGCAAGCTCCAGCCTTTCACGGAGCTGAGTGACATACTGTGGAGGAGTCTGGGCACTTTCATGGCCGGGTGGCAGACCAGCCACCAGGTCAATTGGCTCAGTCACTTCCCGCCCAAACAACATCATGTTGGGGGTAAACCCAGTGGAGCTGTGCTTTGTTGCCCTATAGGCCATTACAGCATAGGGAATCATGATATCCCAATCCCAGTGGCAGCGTTCAGCTGTTGTGGCTAAGATATTTTGCAGAGTGGCATTGAAACGTTCAACCTGCCCATCAGACTGTGGCCTGAAAGAAGTGGTGCGCGTCTTGTCTATTCCAAGTAGTTCACACATTTTCTGAAACACTTGTGATTCAAAATTGGTGCCCTTGTCACTGTGCAAAGTCTGAGGTGCTCCAAAACGACATACCCATTCAGAGGTGAATACTTCAGCGACAGTTACAGCCTGCTCATCTGGTAGGGGATAGGCTTCCACCCATTTGCTGAAGTAGTCTTGAACTACTAACACATAGCGACTATGACGATCAGTCTCGTTGAGGGGGCCCATTATATCCAGAGCCACTCGCTCCATAGGTGCTCCAACGCGGACAGTGCCCATGGGGGCCTGGGGTGTCTTAGAGGGCCTGGCTCTGGCAGCACAGCTAGTGCATGTGCGGCACCACAGCGTGACATCTTCTCTCATACGATACCAGTAGTATCTTGTCTGCAGACGGGTGAGAGTCCGATCCACTCCAAAGTGACCCCCCACAGGACCATCATGCATTTGTTTCAGGACATCTGACTGGTACATACGAGGTAGTATTATCTGAGGGTAGAATATGGTTTCCTCTGCACAATAGAAGCGTCGCACCAGAATACCTTCTTTGAAATACAGTCTTTTCCACTGACTCCAATATGTTTTGGTGGCCGGGCTATGAGGTGAGATCTCCGCCCATGAGGGACGTTCTGTTCCCTGTTCCAGCGCTTTCCTGATGGGAGTGATATCAGGGTCAGCTATCTGAGCCTCCCTCAGCTGCTCAACGGTCCAACCGTGGAATAATTGCGCCTCTGTAGTCTCTGTGAGAAGAATCCTTTCTTCAGTTTGTGAATTTCCATCAGACCTTAAGTCCTCCACACATGTGCTTCCCATTCCAGGGGATGGGGAGTCCACTACCCCCACTAAGCTCAACTCTATGGGATGAGCTTCAGTAGTTCCTGCTGTCACACTACCGCCCAGGTCACACTGCACAGCCTGATGTCTTGACTTTTCCATGTTCAACAACGGGTCTGGCACTTTGCAAGGGCAGAACTGACGACAAGGCCTTCTAGACAGAACATCGGCATTGCAGTGCTGCCGTCCTGGGCGATGGATCACCTTGAAGTTGTATTCACCAAGCTTCTCAAGCCATCTGGCTAGCTGTCCCTCAGGCTCCTTCATCCGTATTAGCCAGCGGAGGCTACTATGATCCGTGCGGACGGTGAAAGATCTTCCCAGCAGGTACTGGCGGAAGTGTGATGTGAATTCCACCACGGCTAGCAACTCCCTCCGTGTGGTACAGTAGTTTTGTTCAGTCTGGGAGAGTCTTCTACTGCCATATGCCAGCACACGCTCCTCACCGTCCTGCATCTGAGAAAGGACAGCTCCGATTCCAGTGTCACAAGCATCTGTGTCTAGAATGAGGTCCCCGGTATCAAGGGGGTAGCCAAGGACAGGTGCAGTGGTAAGTAGTTGCTTTAGTTTATCAAATGCCTCCTGGCATTCCTGTGTCCAGTGGAAACGGGCATACTTTTTGGTCAGGGCATGTAGAGGTTGAGCGACAGCAGCAAAGTCTTTTACAAAACGTCTGTAGTATGACGCAAGGCCTACAAACTGGCGGACCTCACTGACGTCGGATGGTGTAGGCCACTCTCTGACTTTCTGGACTTTCTGTGAGTCGGTAGCGACCCCCTGCTCGGAGACGATGTGCCCGAGGTAGGCTACTTGCCGTTGGAACAGGCAACACTTTGCTGGTTTCAATTTCAACTTGGCTTGGCGCAGTCGGTCAAACACCTGGGATAGCCGCTGCAGCATTTCTGGTACATCTTTTCCCAGTGTAATGATGTCATCTAAGTATACTAAGCAGGTCTCCCATTGCATGCCAGCAAGGACGCGGTCCATTAGACGTTGAAATGTTGCTGGGGCGTTACATAGCCCAAACGGCATGACATTCCACTCAAAGAGCCCCTTCCTGCTGCAGAATGCTGAGGCCTTGCGTGCTCTGGGGGTTAGTTCCACCTGCCAATAGCCAGATGCAAGGTCCAGAGTGCTGAACCATTTGGCGCTGGATAAGGTGTCCAGAGTATCTTGAATACGAGGTAATGGGTACGCATCTTTAATGGTACAGTCATTCAAAGCCCTGTAGTCCACACAGAGACGATAGGTATCGTCCTTTTTGCGTACCATGACAATGGGCGCGGCCCAACTGCTGTGGCTGTTACGGGCGAGTCCAGTCTCGAGGCTCTGCTGTATCTGCTGGTCAGCATTCAGTTGTTTTTCCTGGGCCATGCGGTGGGGGTGTTGTTTCACTGGGACACCTGGCAGGGTTTGAATGTCATGTTGCACTAGGTTAGTACGGCCTAGGTCAGTGGGTCCTGTAGAGAAGATGTCGCCGTAGTCTTGCAGGAGCTTCGCTAGACTGCACTTTTCCCCGGTAGTTAGCTCAATGGAACTCTGGGCGTACAGAGTGGTGAGATGTTCTGGCACGGTGGGGAAGGCATGGTCGGACTGTTGGGATTCAGTGATGATGGTAGGGGGCTCCATTATCTCAACAGACTGGAGAAACCCTGCTACAGCTCCTTTCTTGATGGTAACATCAGTGGTTCCTGGGTTAAATACTCTGATTGGTATACTCTTACTGGGCTGGGCTCCTACTAAGACCCGGGCCACCAGCAATCGGTGCTTCTCAACAAAGCCTTTTGTAGGGCATAGCATCACTTCTCCTTTCACAGGGGTCCGGAAATGAGCATTTCCCGGTATAATGTACTCACGTCCTGGTGCTAGAACTGTGGTGCGAGCTACTCTTACTGCATGTGCTCTCGGCCTGTTGTCCGGATGGAAGTATGGTATTTGTTCACCGAACAACACAATCTTTCGGTTGCCAAAGTCCAGATGTGCTCTTGACTGCTCTAAGAATGGATGGCCCAGGATGGCCTCAGCACTGCCTGGCAGGTCGGCAAGTATGAAATCTACACCCACAGTCTGGCTGCCAATCTGAACAGGTAAGTGAACTTCACCCAAGGCAGGGACATTCCCAGGACCAATGCCATGCAGGGACTGTACAGTTGATGGCTGGATAGGTGGTCTGACCTCCGGGTGGATAGAATTATAGTATCGCAAAGGCAGCACATTTCTCCCTGCCCCAGAGTCTAAGATGGCACAAATCTCCATGTCATACATCAGCAGGTGGATACACATTTCTGGGCTCTCACCTTTGGCTTTACCACTGGACCCTCTGCATGCATTTTGGTTTTTGGAGACATTCAAAACTGTGTCCGCCTGCAGCTTAGTTGGGTTTGTTAGAGAGTGGCAATTACGCCACATGTGTCCAATACCCGAGCAGTTGTGACAGCGGATGCTATCCCAATTTGTATCTTTTTGTCTCCTTTGTTTGTATTGCGCGGGGTGGTTCTGGTTCTGCTTTGTGGGTGCTGGTGCTGCACCATTATTTCCCTCAGCTTCATCAGAGTGGGCATAATCGCGCACCATAGCCATTCTGGTTCTCCGCTCAGCTACATTCCGTGCTCCAGTCTGCATGAGCTGTGCAACGCTGGTAGCTGCTCTCCTGGTAGTTTCATAACGACGAGCAATGTCGTAAGCTTGGGCTAATGTGCGAGGTCGGTCTTCTAGGAGCTTCTGAATAATGTTGGCGTCCCCCATAGCATTAGTGAACACCTCAACACTGATTGCATCCTGCTCCTTTTCAGAACGGTCAGCGTATGCAATAGACACTTTCTCATATATGTCGTCCCTCAAGATGTGTAGTGCCTCACCTGGCAGGCGGATTCGTTGCCTTAACTCGATGGCAACAGCCACTGCATACTCTGATGATGGGCCATAAGCAACCTCCACCTCCTCAACAATGTCTCTGTAGTCCCAGCGTGCTGACCTTGGGTTGCGGTGGACCACTGCTCCTGCTGCACCTATGAGACAGAACCTCAACTGGACAGCCATAGTGTTCTCTGACCAGCGATTAGCCTCAGCACAGCTCTCAAAGCGCTGCAAGAAGTCCTTCCATGGTGTGGTGCCATCATACTGACCCGGTCGTAGTGTAGGAATCCTCTCTCGCTGAACACTGTCGTCCTCGCTGTCTGAAGACAGGTTGTACTGCACACGCCGGGGCAGCCGGCCACTTGGATGGAAGCCTGCTCGCCTGCGATGGGACTGATCATAGCCATAAGTCACAGCTTCATTACCTCCATGGACCGGTGTACTCTGCCTGTGGTGTACAGCGCCCTCTGGCTGCACCTGACGGGAACACACACCCGGTGTCACAGGGGTGGAAAGCAGGGTTGCAGGTTCAATATGTGGGGAATAGACTGTCACATTGTTCATAGGTGTGCAGCGTGTGCTCTCCATAAAGGCTGCTGGTTTAGCAGCAATGCAGGGGTTAATGTTATGGGTAGCTGCATCTCCTATGGTCATTGAATGCATTTGTCCATACAACATATTCATATGGGGAGGCTCAGTTCCATAATGACTTTGCTGCATTTCAATGCCACTGTCTCTCATACTTTGATCATTCATATGAGCAAAGGGGTTTGTGCTTGACAACGACAGATGAGCATGTGGGTAATTGTCACTGGCCATTATCACAAGCGATACCGGAGTCTTATGGCGAGCACAGAAAGACTCAGAAGGAGCTTCTATCCCCAGGCCATCAGGCTGCTAAACGAACAATAATCGCTAAACGAACAATGATCGCTATGCAACAACCATCAAATGCACACAGCACACACACCCACACGCACACACTCACTCAAACAAACAACACACTGCAGCACCCACTCTCCACACTTTAGATCACACAAACACACTTACACTTTATATTTATTGATAGAGGATTTGCACTGCAACTCGTACACCTACTGTGAATTGTGCCTAAACTGCACCTCGTCCATTTATGCCTTGCACTGTATGGTATTGTATATTGGTACACTGCACAGTATTGTGTGTTGTATGGTGACTACGTCTACGAGCATTGTACATGTGTCTAGGCTGAACACTGTGACCTCTTTTTACTTCTAATTTTTACTATGTTTTTGTTTCATACTTATCTTGTCATGCACAGTCTCTGGAGCGCAACAGTAAGAAGCATTTTGTACAAAAGTATTCTGTACTTCTGTATGACAACTATTAAAGAAACTTGAACTTGAAACTTGGCTTATTATGTGCAGTAAATGGGTTTGACATTGCACCAGTAGGGGGCAGCTGATCCTCTGTTATGAACGGGTTGAGGCTTTGTCCATGTTGGTACTTCATTTCACGTCTCAGGTTAGCGACATCAGACTGAGAGTACATGGTTGTAGTTGTGGGGGTTAACATGAATGGGTTAGAGTAGTTGGTCATTTCCCCGTCAACGTTACTTCCATGGGCCGTCATCATCTCAACTCAGTTCATTGACTGACGAAATTGCCTCGTGCGTCCTTTAGCATGAGCTAACTATACGTGTCCATAGTTTACAACTCATTGATGAAATCAGGATTTTTCATATCCCGGACTCGAGCCCCCAATGTTACCTTTTTCTGTGTTAACTCGAACCTTAGTAAGAGTACAGGAGAGTGTTATCTTCACTCTAGGGCCGAAGTGGTCATGTACAGTCACGTACTGTTTTAACGTACTGTCCGGACTTCGGGGTAAATCCCTCTTGATGTGTGGTGGTGACAATAAACCACTGGAAACAGTTATCTTCAGGACTGTGCATTTATTTCCATTGTATTCTTCATATCATGCTGTTGACTAACGTTACATATCTCACAACAAGCTACCTGCTTCTGTTGTTCTTCCTGTGTACACACTGTCTCATCACATATTCGCTCCTTGCGTAGCTGACCTGTATGCGTGGGTGCCTCCCTCTTAAAGGAACAGACCATAATCTTATAACACTAGGATGCGTCAGATACTTTCCGACCGTAGCATTATTGTCAACAACACGGAGCTGGATGGATTGCATGAAGCGATATAATTAAGAAATGAATAACCAATAAATGTGAAGTTATCTTTGAACCCCTGTTGTCAAGCGTCTTCAATATACCCCCCCCTCCTCACTAATGTTACTGGTGTTGCAGAGTCACTTTAGTTAGACACTATAGTTTAGCGTTAGCTGAACGGCTAACTGGCGTTAGCATGTTGGGCAATTCTATTCATGTCTCCTTGACTTCCACTGTTTGTTGATAACTGTGACGCGGCTCTCGCCTTATGTAGTAGCAAAGCAATAGTATCTGCTGTGTGTGTGTGCAGTCACAGTGCACTGCTGACAAGTGGATGAGAGGAAATTATATCAATGCATCGGTTTTGACCGGTGCAAAGACGCTACAACAAGATGCATCGCGAGTTCAGCCTGGCATTTTGCCGACGCGGACTTATTCCACCGGTGCACTTGCATCGTCAACGTGTATGCCGGCGCACCGATGCAAATCGATGAATCGTCACATCACTACTCTGAACACTGTTGGTGGGAGTCACTTGCTTCAAAGACTGCAGGCCTTCCAGATGCCATAGTGCAGGTATGTTCCACCTTCCTCATTTACTCTGCAAAATGTACTGTGTACTCGTTGCTGCTAAACAGTCAGGAGAGATTGTTGCTTTCCCTTTTGATTCATATATATGATGGTGGCAAAGCAAACGCTCTTATTTGCCAAATGCTGTTCATTTACAGGTTAAAGACAAGAGAGACTCAAGTCAAGTCAAGAGATTTATTTGTCATGGCATACAAGTATACAATGAAATGCGGGTGGTCTTGCCCGCAACGATGTGCAAATAACATATAATAGAATCAACATGGTGCATGTTGACTGACGTTCATAGAGAATTTTTTAGCCTACATGTGGTGTTATTCACCGTTTTTGTTTTGTGAAACCACTCGTTGCTGCTCAACAGTCATGAGATTGTTGCTTTCCCTTTTGATTAATGTATATTTGATGGTGGCAGAGCAAAAGCTCTTATTTGCCAGATTTACAGTTAATTTACATGTTAAAGAGAGACTGATTGTATGTTTATAGAGAGACATTTATAAAAACAATTTAATAGTTAGTTGATATAATTGAATAGTTCAGCCTGCATTTGTTAGGTGTGAATCTTGATACACTGGTTTTGTAAAACCACTGGCTGGCTGCTCTAATGCTGTGAGCATCAGAGACTGTTGCTTTACCATACTTGATGGTACAGAAGCTGAAGCACTAGTTTAACAATTTACGTTATGTGCAGAGAAACAAGTTAAAACAATTTATGCACTTTCAATAAAGCGTTTAAAAAAACTGTTGGGGGAACGACGACGACTTCGTAACCTAGTTACTTTCAAAGTAACTAAGTTACTCTGATAATCAAGTAATCAGTAAAGTAACTAGATTACTTTTTAAAGGAGTAATCAGTAATCAGATTACTTTTACAAGTAATCTGTGGCATCACTGTTTGGGACCTGAAGGAGCAGGCTACCTGCAGATCTGAGGGTGCGGGTGGAGGATTGTGGAGTGATGAGTTCCTGAAGGTAGAGGGGTGTATATTGAGTATATTGTAACACTACAGTATATTGTAACACTAACACTACAGTATATTGTAACACTACAGAATATTGTAACACTACAGTATATTGTAACACTAACACTACAGAATATTGTAACACTAACACTACAGTATATTGTAACACTAACACTACAGTATATTGTAACACTACAGAATATTGTACAGTATATTGTAACACTAACACTACAGTATATTGTAACTGTAACACTACAGTATATTGTAACACTAACACTACAGTATATTGTAACACTACAGTATATTGTACAGTATTATTGTAACACTACTGTAACTGAGGGGTACAATTCCCTGACTGTATTACTAGATATGATACTTACTACCACTACCTTTGTACTTAATATTCGGCCACCCAGTACACGGCATAAATATATTATCATAAACACTCTCACGTAGATGAAACGGATCCAACACAAATGTACGAAGTCGAAACAGGTCTTTATTTCTACACAGCGATGGTGTGTAGAATAAGCACTTAATCACTTAATTACATTTATGAATTGAAATAGTATGCACTTTTATGGCAAAGAGTATTCGTCGGTATATCAATAGAGAATGTCCAATCTCTGAAGGCGCAGGTGGTAAATATACGACCTGGAATAGTTAAGGAATAACAGCAATGATACTTTAATGATTATATACTAGATACACTAGAGGGGGTTAATCCGGTCGCTTGTAAGCCGACAGGAGTAGGAGGGGGGGGGGGGGGTAGAATCCGGCTGCCTCGTCCGGCCAAGGGTATCCCAGGTGAACCCACTGTAGTGCCGTTCAATGCGCCGGCGATCCTTGGACCACAGATGAAAGCAGGTGGACTCTTTGTGGGCCGGCTCTCTCCGGTCCACGGGGGAGAGACGTGAAGCGACCTCGTCTTGCAGAGCGTCTCCTCACCTTGCGTCCTCTCCAGGGGGGGGGGGTTCCAACACACGGCAGTGTCGGGGGTCTTTATCCATGGAATAATCAAAGTATACAAAGCATAATCCGTGCCTGGGAAGGCGGGCTGTCGTCGGTAGAATAATCCGGTATACAGGTCCACTCGCTCATCGGCTCTGGGGCTCCTCGGGTGCAGCTTCACATGGGGTCAACCACCCTGGGTAAGCAGCCAGTTCTCTGCCCGAAACGATGGGGTACTGACTACGGTAGTATTCTCACCGCACGAAGCACTATATATTAACAGACTATTATTAGCTTAATAGACTACGTCCAACTCGACGATATAGTGCCAAATATGACTATTCAAATATTAATATACACGATGTCTCAATACCGATGGTAGGCGAACTTGGCCTTACTCCCACACGTGGCGTCGCGGGGAGGCTTTACGTCTGTGACTCTATTGGAGGGTAAGAAACTGGACTGAAAAGAAAGTCCTACTTTAGTAGCGCAGTATATATACGCACTATGAACAAATAGTCCCATTAGTGGTGCGGTAGCCAGATTCCTACGCGGAACTAGGACTTGTTCGTACATGTGGAGCGGTACGTTTGAACTGGGTCTGAGGGGTATGGCAGCCTGGCACCAAGGTCTCGACCAATAGTAGAATGGAGACTATTATGGGATGTTCAGTAGGCTAGAATGGATATTCAATGCATATTGTACAAGGAATATACAAGGGATATCAGGGAATATTAGAGAATATACAAATACAATTAAATATATATATATAAATAAATATATATATTCGGTTTAATCTGGCCCTTCACAACAGCCACCCCCTGAATAGGTCCCAGACCTAATCAGTTAAACAGAGACAGATTAATCGCGTTGTCTATTTACACATAAGGGTTTGCTGTAGGGGTCAGTCAACTTCACAAAGTCATAGGGTTGTAGGGTCATGGTCATCATCGATTGTGTCTGGGAGTCGAGGCAGTTCTATGAGCCTCGCCACGGGACGGGTGTAAGTGCGACCCTGGACGAGCACTTCAGCTGCTCGGACCTTGCCGTCGGCACCGGTGATCACTTTGCTTACGCGGCCGGCCGGCCACATAGCTCTGGGCAGTGATTGATCAATAATCATGACGACTGTTCCTTCTGTCAAATTGTCTCTCTGGGCTCGCTGCAGTAGAAGCAATTCTGCTTCCTCGTAGTTAGCTGCGGACATATCGGCGGGGGACTTGCACTCCGGGTGGTACCGCAGGAATGTTCTTTGTTGTGCACTCTCTATGGACGTGCAATCGTCTATGTTAGGGTCGGTGGAGGCTACGGTGCTCAATCCACAGAACACAGACTTCTTATTTTCCACCTCCTCTGGACTTGCTTCCCTCGGGATAGGCATGGGCCACTGTCCTTCCGGGAGTCTTAGGAATGCGGGGCCGTCACTGTAGACATTGCGACGGGTGAGGTCATCCAGGGGCATCCCCCGGGTGATGACGTCAGCTGGGTTCTGTTTTGTATCAACGTAGCGCCACTCTGTTTCTCCGGTTAACTCTTCGGTTAAGTCTTGAATCTCGGTGACTCTGACTCCCACGAAGACTTTGTACTTGCATGAGTCCGATTTGATCCAGGCGAGTACCGTCGTGGAATCTGACCACAGGATTGTTCTAGACACCGGTATGGTGAGCTCACGTTGGATGAGCGTGGCTAGGTGCGCTCCGGCTAGGGCTGCGCAGAGCTCTAGACGTGGGATAGATTGTTGCTTGCGTGGGGCTATTCTCGAGCGGGCGAGGACAAATGCTGTGTAGATCTCTCCCCCCTGGTCTTGGGCCAACAAGTAGGCTACTGATCCGTATGCGACCTCTGAGGCGTCACTGAAGACGTGTAAGTCCATTTTACATGTCTCTGGCCTCACCGTGGGTGGGAAGTAGCTTCGGCGCATATTAACGCCTGGGAGTGAGTGGAGCTCCATCTCCCACTCTCTCCAGGTGGATGCAAGGTGTGCGGGAATGGGGTCGTCCCAGCCCTGGTCCTTGTCCCACAATGCTCGTACAATCATTTTTGCCCTGGTGGTGTACGGTAGAATACATCCTAGCGGGTCATATTGTCGGGCGAGTGTTGTGTACACACTCCGTCTGGTGGTCGGCGCCGCCGCCGGCCTTCCCTGCTCCGTAGTCAGGGGCTTGTGTCTGTAGTGAAGCGAATCTGTTTTGAATCGCCACACCAATCCCAGGGTCATCTCCTGGGCTTCTCCCGGGATTGTAGCCATCCAGGTCTCGCTGCTGGCTGCCTTGTCCTCGGAGGAGAGGCTGCGCAGTACTTGCGGATCGCTGCTGGCCCACTGCCTGAGATCAAAGCCGCCTTTGATCAATGAGGCGCGGAGTTTAATCAGGAGAGCCTCGGCTCCTTCCTGGGTTGAAAGGCTTTGTAGACAGTTGTCTACGTAGAAGCTGTTCTTTACGCTGTGTCGGACCTCTTCGTCCGCTGCTGGGTCCTCTGCTACATGTTTCTGTAGTGCAAATGTCGCACAGCAGGGGCTGCACGTCGTTCCGAAGGGGAGGACTTCCCATTGGTAGATGGCTGGGTGCTCATCTCCTGGCTTCTCTCTCCATAGGAACCGTAACAGGGGCTTGTCCGCCTCTACTAATCTCACCTGCAGGAACATTCCTTTAATGTCCCCGCTGATGGCCACCTTTTCCTGGCGGAAGCGGAGTAGAACGCCGAGTAGGGAGGGGCCGAGTGTGGGACCGGGCAGTAACTCTTTATTCAGATTTTGGGATCCGATCTGGTAGCTGCAGTTAAATACTATGCGGTCTTTACCGTTGTGATGGACCTTGTGGTGGGGCACGTACCACGATTCAGTGGTCTGGTCAGCCTCTTTAATGTCCATCTTTGTGACGTGTCCCGCTGTGATGAGCTTCTCAATCTCAGCGCGGTATACACTCTCTTGGGCGGGGTTCTTGGCTAAGCGCCGCTCCGTGTTCAGCAGGTACCGTTCTGTGGCGTCTGTCTTGGCGTGGAAAGTAGGCATTCCTTCTCGCCGCAGGAGTGGCGTGGCGTATCTCAACACGCCGTTGACCGGGACTCTCTTGGTCCCTGTCTCGAGGAGGTGAATGGCGTAAATGTCATCTTTAGAGCGAATGTCTTTCTTTCCGTTCTTAAAGGGCATTTGTTCCAAGGTCCATAGCCGCTCTACGTGTTGCAGGAGTGCGGTTTCTCCCTCTGTGACTCGGGAGTGGAGACATCTAGTGGCTGTACTTCGGTTGAGAGATTTGGCGAGCGGGCCTTGGAGAATCCATCCCAAACGGGTCTCGACTGCTGCAGGACAGCCTCGGGGTCCGGTATGAACCCGGTCTATCGGGACAATGAGGTCTGCATGGTCGGAGCCTATCAACAGGGTCGGCATAGCATTGTCTATGAGCGGGATCGGTAACT
This sequence comes from Notolepis coatsorum, assembly GCF_963971535.1. Taxonomy (NCBI): domain Eukaryota; kingdom Metazoa; phylum Chordata; class Actinopteri; order Aulopiformes; family Paralepididae; genus Notolepis; species Notolepis coatsorum. Next base: position 17,049,803 of record NC_140179.1, on the reverse strand, counting down.
TGCGCAGATGTGCATATTTCTCCATCAGCTTGGCGACGGGGTATGTGTACCGCGACAGTCCTATTTCTTGGCTGGTGAAAGCGTCTGCAATCTGGTACCGTCGCTCAGGCTGGCCGCTTGCTGCGATAGAGAATGAGACATTCTCGCCCTTTATCGTCTTCAAATCTCGTCTTATTGTCCGAATTGTCATTTGGGTTTCGCTTCCCCGCAGCCCTAGCTGGGCCGCAGCGGAGGCGAGCAGCAGGGTCTTCTCTGACCCGTCATCGAGGACGGCGTAAGTGTCCAGGACTTTATTCTGGTAGCTTAGTGTCACACGCACTACTTTTAGGAGTACTCGGGCTCCACTGCTGCTGGCGGGATCGATGTACATGACGCTCGCTTTGCGGCTGGATGGTGCAGGTGAAGGGCGCCGTCTGTTACTGTCGTGAAGTATGTCCAGATGGGCTCCATCGCACTTGGTGCACCTTTTCTTTAAGCGGCATTCGGCTGCCATGTGTGAGCGCGCACAGCGAAAACAGCGCTTGTTGGACTTTATCCATTGACCTGCTTCCTCCGCGTTCAGCTTGGGGAAGGAGTCACATTGCGCTAGCCAGTGTTCTTTCTCACAGTAGGGGCACACTATCTTCCACTTCTCCGTTCTGGAGGGGGTACTGTGGCTCCTGCTGCTCGGTACTGACTCCGATTGGTGCATCACAGTCACCGATCTTCTTCCATCATTTAGTCGTCTGGTTCCTTCTCTGGAGCCAGGGGTGCTCCGTCCGAATGTATCTAGCCGTAGGCTGCTGACTTCTCTCGCCAGGAAGTCTGCTAGATCGAGGAGGTACGGTTCGGGGCCATTCGGGTCTCTGTGGTCCCTCTGCCGCCTAAAGCGCTCCTGACGAGCGGGCGGCAGCTTCTCCAGGATCCTTTCCACATTTGAGTTGGCGTAAAGTTCATGCCTCCCCTTCTCTCTTTGCGCTCCCAACATCCCTACCAGGGACTGCACTCTGATGGACAGGTCGTCCAGTGCTCGATTGTCTATTGCTGGGGGTAAGCGGTCGATGTGTCGGATCTCCTGGATCACGTAATCCCATATGCGCCCATACCTCTGGTCCAATGCTACCAGCGCTGCTGTGTATGGGGTGGTGGAAGTCGCGTAGGCGAGCGCTATATTATGTGCGCGGGGTACCTTTAAGTGCTTCAGTAGGATGGCGTATTTGTGGCGTTCATCCAATACATCCACCAACATGGTCTCCAGACACATGCGGAGTTCTGTATACTGGGCCCGGTTCTCTTGGGTGAAGTCGGGTACCATAGGCGTGCCAATGTATGACGCTGACTGTGGATACATCGGCGAGCGTTGGGGGAGAGGCCTCCTAGGCGAGTCTCCTCCCGCTCCTTGGTATGGGCTGGTACCGGCAGTGTACCATGGCCCGCTTGTCCAGGTGCTGTTCCTCGGTGCGGGTCGTGCGTCGTGCTCACCCGGGTATAGAGTCGGGGGTCTGTAGCGCAGCTCCGCGGGAGTATAGCCTGGGCTGTACCGGGCCTCCTGGTCCGGTAGAGTACTGTGCTGTCTTCGGGCGTGGTTCTCCTCCTCTTCCTCTTCGTCTTCAGTTAGGTCATCCAGTGCTTGTAGTCTCTGGTTTAGCCTCTCCACAGGATATGCTGCTCCTTCCCGGTTGCTAGGTCTCGCTTGGACCGGTGGGGGGAGGTGGTCTGTGGGGGGTATAGACCTCGTCTGTTGGTCAAGTTCAGGGTTGTTTACTCGGCTAGGGGATGCCGCCCTGGAGGTGTGTCTAGACGAGTTCCTGGAGCCTCTGGCGGAGGGAGAGGGTGTTGTCCGTCTGATCAGCTGTTCTATTAGTTGCGACTGCTGTCTGTCGCGCGCTGCGTCCCGTTGAGCACCGGCTCGTTCTCGGGCCACATTCTCTTCCATCTGAATGCGTCTTATTTCTAGACGTATCTGCTCGTGTTCGCTTCGCTGCTGGATCTGCAGTCGGTCGCGTTCAGCAGCGGCGTTCAGGCTGATGAGGAAGGCCTGCTGTAGGGTCCTCTCTGCCTCACTGGGAGAAGGCGGTTGTATAGGGGAGCCTTCCCTCGGGGTACTCCTTGCGGAGCCTTGGAGTTCTATCTCCACGGTGCTCTCCCCGTCTTCTTCCGTGCCGAGTTCTCTCTCGGTAGCGTTGTATTCCTCCCGGGACTCATCGGGGACTACTTCTTCAGTACTGGCGGGGTGTGAAGTCATGTCTGGTTCCCACTGGTCCCCACCGTGAACTTGGTCAGTTACATTAGAGCCCGTAGGGGCCTCTATGGTCGGGGTAGTCTGGGCGTTGGGGTTAGACATACTTTTACTTTCTAGTTTTACCGCGTTTACTGTTAGTAGAAGACTAGGTTGTTGACTGACAGCGTAAGCCTCTAAGTACTGAGGGAGCCGTCGTTCGCGCTGCGGGCGTTGGTTAGGAGGATCGTTTCGTGGAGTGTTCATCATAGGCCATTTCAATATTAATAACACTATATTAATATTACACTAATTACCCTCCGGCTCGAAGGACCAATTGTAACTGAGGGGTACAATTCCCTGACTGTATTACTAGATATGATACTTACTACCACTACCTTTGTACTTAATATTCGGCCACCCAGTACACGGCATAAATATATTATCATAAACACTCTCACGTAGATGAAACGGATCCAACACAAATGTACGAAGTCGAAACAGGTCTTTATTTCTACACAGCGATGGTGTGTAGAATAAGCACTTAATCACTTAATTACATTTATGAATTGAAATAGTATGCACTTTTATGGCAAAGAGTATTCGTCGGTATATCAATAGAGAATGTCCAATCTCTGAAGGCGCAGGTGGTAAATATACGACCTGGAATAGTTAAGGAATAACAGCAATGATACTTTAATGATTATATACTAGATACACTAGAGGGGGTTAATCCGGTCGCTTGTAAGCCGACAGGAGTAGGAGGGGGGGGGGGGTAGAATCCGGCTGCCTCGTCCGGCCAAGGGTATCCCAGGTGAACCCACTGTAGTGCCGTTCAATGCGCCGGCGATCCTTGGACCACAGATGAAAGCAGGTGGACTCTTTGTGGGCCGGCTCTCTCCGGTCCACGGGGGAGAGACGTGAAGCGACCTCGTCTTGCAGAGCGTCTCCTCACCTTGCGTCCTCTCCAGGGGGGGGGGGTTCCAACACACGGCAGTGTCGGGGGTCTTTATCCATGGAATAATCAAAGTATACAAAGCATAATCCGTGCCTGGGAAGGCGGGCTGTCGTCGGTAGAATAATCCGGTATACAGGTCCACTCGCTCATCGGCTCTGGGGCTCCTCGGGTGCAGCTTCACATGGGGTCAACCACCCTGGGTAAGCAGCCAGTTCTCTGCCCGAAACGATGGGGTACTGACTACGGTAGTATTCTCACCGCACGAAGCACTATATATTAACAGACTATTATTAGCTTAATAGACTACGTCCAACTCGACGATATAGTGCCAAATATGACTATTCAAATATTAATATACACGATGTCTCAATACCGATGGTAGGCGAACTTGGCCTTACTCCCACACGTGGCGTCGCGGGGAGGCTTTACGTCTGTGACTCTATTGGAGGGTAAGAAACTGGACTGAAAAGAAAGTCCTACTTTAGTAGCGCAGTATATATACGCACTATGAACAAATAGTCCCATTAGTGGTGCGGTAGCCAGATTCCTACGCGGAACTAGGACTTGTTCGTACATGTGGAGCGGTACGTTTGAACTGGGTCTGAGGGGTATGGCAGCCTGGCACCAAGGTCTCGACCAATAGTAGAATGGAGACTATTATGGGATGTTCAGTAGGCTAGAATGGATATTCAATGCATATTGTACAAGGAATATACAAGGGATATCAGGGAATATTAGAGAATATACAAATACAATTAAATATATATATATAAATAAATATATATATTCGGTTTAATCTGGCCCTTCACAACAACTACAGTATAGTGTAACACTACAGAATATTGTAACACTACAGTGTATTGTAACACTACAGAATATTGTAACACTACAGTATATTGTAATGCTGTAACGATTGGGGGTGATGATGAAGTTGAGGAGAACACAGTATGCAGACAAGGATAAAAGAGTGGAGGCAGAGACGAAGGGGGATGCTTAGAGAAGGGTAATTTACTAAATCACAACCAAAATACAAAACAAAAAGGCACAGCCGGACTGGCAGTGGGACAAACACGGACTGTACACGAAAAACAAAGAGCACCAAACATTGCTAACATAACATACGGGGGAACGAACTCTCTCGACAGGACATAGGTACACGGGCACAACACGGGAACAACGCGGGGACAATGATGCCACAACAATCCAAACAAACCACAAGCAATAAATAATGACACTAATTAATAATGGAAGACAGCTGGGGGGATAAAGGCACTAGAACTAAACAATAATCAAACACAACAGGAACAAATGACTAGGCTATTACAACACACATAATCAGAATACAACACAAAGAACAACCTAAACAGATAACACTTGTAACATAGACACTAATTGCAACAACAGTATGTTATTAATACAATTAAGAAGGATCATTGTTGACTGCATCATCTGCAGGTGACCGCTAGATGGCGGCATGATACCACTGTCAACTCTTTGTCTGGGGTAGTGACTCTCCCAGACTTGAGCTGGTCTGGGAGTGTAACATAATGCTACATATAGTTTACATGAATAGTTTTTTCACTTGGGCTCATCCCGCTCCTCGTGACACAGCAGTTGGCTGTGACTTGACTCTTTTCTCCATTAAAAAGGCACCTATTGTGAAAACCAGCCTTTTCCTGTGTGTTGCATTGTTTTCACAGAACAAGGGGTTTCCCCAACACTGAGAACGTGTTAAATATGTGCATTGTGCCTTTTCTGCAGTTCAGCTGTGACCCCTCCCTCTTGAAACAGTTCAGCTGTGACCCCTCCCTCTTGAAACAGTTCAGCTGTGACCTCTCCCTCTTGAAACAGTTCAGCTGAACCCTCCCTCTTGAAACAGTTCAGCTGTGACCCCTCCCTCTTGAAACAGTTCAGCTGTGACCCCTCCCTCTTGAAACAGTTCAGTTGTGAGTGACCCCTCCCTCTTGAAACAGTTAATCTGAACCCTCCCTCTTGAAACAGTTCAGTTGTGAGTGAACCCTCCCTCTTGAAACAGTTCAGCTGTGACCCCTCCCTCTTGAAACAGTTCAGCTGTGACCCCTCCCTCTTGAAACAGTTCAGCTGAACCCTCCCTCTTGAAACAGTTCAGCTGTGACCCCTCCCTCTTGAAACAGTTCAGCTGTGACCCCTCCCTCTTGAAACAGTTCAGCTGTGACCCCTCCCTCTTGAAACCAGACATTCAGAAATGCAGCCACAATCACTGTAGTTAGTAACGTGTGTGTGAAGAGATCTTGATCAAATGTGCGTGTACAAGATGGCGGCTTCTCCTTTCGACCTCAAGTTGAACCTAAAATATGTTTCTGACAACATTTCTATTTCTATTGCTGTGTCTTGAGTCTTATCTGACCTGCAACATCTAGTTTGAAAGTGGGATATGAATTTGGTGTGACGGTACAGACACAGGCTCACGCAGCGCTGCTAGATGTACCATGTGTGATCTTTAGGCTCACGCAGCGCCGCTAGATGTACCATGTGTGATATCTGCGTCTCGCTCGTTAAAGGCACAGAATCAGCCCGTTGAGAACAGGACTGAAATGCAAACACGTTCAAAGGCATGTTTATGGGACCTGGAAGACCTCTATTAACTTGTTGAAAAGGACTCAAATCCTTTAAATTAAATAATGATTTGATTTCAAAGCCCTCGTGCACTCGACACCCAGTCTGTCCCCAGTGGCTCTCTCTCTGTGCTCAGAGCGTTTAGTTCTGAGCTGCTTCTCTAGAAGAGCTACTTACTAACCTTAACCTAGCTAGCAACTGCTTATCGGAAAGAGTTTAGCTAGTACAATTCAATAAAATACAGCTTAGTTTAAAATGGACAGATCGCTAAGACTATTCTTATTGATTGATTGTTCCTTTGAGCAGCTTAATGAAAATAATGTCAAGTGTGAAGTTAATTTTCATTCTATGAATCCCTGCAGTTTTAGCAGCGTGTGTCACCTGACACCTGACACGTGCCCTTCCGTTATGACGCTCAACATTTAACCCTTTGAGGTGTGAGTCTTGCCTAAACCCATGCCTGTTGGGACTGATGGTATCTGTTTTAAACCCCTTCCTCTCGCTCCTCTCCCCCTCTCCTGCAGATGAAGCAGATTCAGTGCTCTTCTACTGCTCTTCTACCACCCTTCTACCACCCTTCTATTACCCTTCTATTATCTAGGGACATCTACCTGTATGGATCTCAGGGAATGTATGTCACTGATCTTTCCACACACAATGCCAACCCCCCCCCCCCCCCACCCCCTACATATTTTAGAACTAGCACTCAGGTGTTATATTTCGGGGGTGACTGAGCTGACCCTGGCTCCCCAAGAGACCAAAGGGAGGGTACTTGACTCAAGTGCTCTCCTAGAGAGGGGGTCGTGGGCTCCTGCCCCCAGACCTCCAGAATATTTTAGAAGACAGGTTCTGGGCAGTCTGGTTTGGGGTACTGCCCATATGGAAGTGACTCAATGTGTAATAATAATCGTGTGAAAAAATCTGAAAGATGGGTTGGAGCTGGGGCGATTGGGAATAATTAAAGTCCATAGTGGGAAGCAGTCCTTCCCAGCCCTCAGGTAATCCCATTACACTGAGGGGGATTTGCAAGGAGGGGGGCTGGTGGCTCAGTGACTGAGCTGGCCCTGGCTCCCAAAGAGAACAAATGGAGGGTACTTAACTTAAGTGCTCCCCCAGGGAGTGGGTCAGGGGCTACTTGGGTTGGGGGCAGTCTGACTTGGGGTACTGCCCATATATTAGTGTTGCAATGCATGATAAGTAAACAGTGAAAAAAGCTAAAGAATCAGATGGAGCTGGGGCGTTTGGAACGAATAATATTTTTTATTTTTTTTTTTACTTTATTTTTTAGCGTTTATCGCTTTTCTGGTCAAGCATGACCGACAGAAACAGGTTGAAATGGGATGTAGAGCAGGGGAAGACATTCTGAGAAATGACGGTGGGTCCGGGAATCGAACTCGTGTCCCCCAGATCCGTGACGAGCACGGTTTTCCCCGACGCAGAAATAGCGCCGAGATATGCGGTGAGCTACGGGAGCTCCCCTGGGACGAATACAAATTTAAGATGAAAAAGTCTCCCCAGCCTGATACACTGTGGGAGGCAGTGGAGGTGTGAAATCTGGCCCGGTCCAGAACAATAGGAGTCACAAAATCAGTTTGGCCCGTGGAGTTAGAAGGGTGGTAGAAGGGTGGTAGAAGAGCAGTAGAAAAGCGAATCTGAAGAGCTTCATCTGTACCTGCTATCTGCGCTCTGTGCTTCGTGCCATTTGTCGGACTCTACTCAAACCAACTCGATATGGATCTAATTAGCTGGTCACTTTCAGTAGTAGATCGCATATTTTCGTCAAGAAAGCAGAATGAGAAGGCGGTTAGGTGGCCGAGCGGAGATTGCGTTCGTCACCAGCCCCGGAGCTGTGAGCTGGATTCGCCTGTTCGAATCCAGCTCACAGCTCCGGGGTTGTCACCAGCTTGGCTGGCCGTCTGCACTAATACAATTGGCTATATTAGAGGGTGGGAGAAGCTGGCGGGGTGGGTCCGGGTCGTTGTAAACAGCGACTCCTACAGTTCGGTCGGGGCGCCTGCTAAGCGCGGATAGGACTCGAGGGGGATAGTGTGGTCCTCCCACACGCTACGCCCTCTCGATGAGAATCCGCGCTGCCAGGTGAAAAGAAGCGGTGATTGGCTGGACGTGTGTCGGAGGAAGCACGTGGTAGCCTCCACTCTCCCAGATGATCTGACTGTGGGGGGTAAGTGCGCAGCAACCGGGAAGGGACTGGGAATTGGCATACGACTAACATTGGGATGGGAGAAAATCGGAGGAAAATGGAGAAAAAAAAAAAAAAAAAAAAAAAAAGCAGAATGAGGCTGACCCTCTCTGCCCACTTGGGACATTTCAATCAGGCTACCAAATTGACAGACGACGTGGAAGACATTTGGATTATCGCATTCATGCTACTCTGCCTCAATAAACTGACTAAGACACTTGCTGCGTTCCATGCAGAGGACCAACAACTGCATTCAGTCATTTTGGACGGCTTTGGAGCACTTGTGGTATGTGGTTGGCTATGCTATAAGAAGCTTTTGGATTGCTATCAGAAGATTTTGGCTCTGTTTACCGCGCACAGGACTTGCCTCAATGAACTGACTAAGACACTTGCTGCGTTCCATGCAGAGGACCGACGATTGCATTCAGTAATTTTGGACGGAGTTGTTAAAATGCACTCTACTCAAAATCTCATTTAAATCGACGTGGCATTTTTCCTAGAAGAAATGCCTACTCAGAAGGCAGTCTTCTCTTCTGAGAATGCCTGCCAGCCAAAACAAATTCCGGAGAGACGACCCACCAAGGACATAACCCACAGAGCTGATAAGACTTTTCCAGCTGTCAAGAAAGCAGAATGAGGTGCCCCCCCCCACCCTCCCAAAGCCCCCCCTGCCCCCTACCCCCCCCTCCTGTGGGTGTTCCGCGCCTACATGGCAGCGGAGCTACACTGTGGCTGAAAGAGCACCAGGATGCTGATGATGTCTCGTCACACCCCTGCGTCCTCCTCCTCCTCACACCCCTGTGTCCTCCTCCTCCTCACACCCCGGTGTCCTCCTCCTCCTCCTCACACCCCTGTGTCCTCCTCCTCCTCCTCCTCCTCGTCCTCCAGCTGGGGCAGCAGTCTGTAGTGCTCCAGGCCGAGGGGCAGGAAGGCAGCTCGGCTGGGCGGCCCGTCTCCCAGGTCCACGGTGGTCCTGGAGTCCGAGTCCAGCTGCTCCGTGGAGCTGCACTTCGCGTAGCGCTCGCGGTGAAGCTCCGGGGCACCGCCCAGCACCTCCCCCTCCCCCCCGCCCCCCCCCGGCACCAGGCCGCGGCTCTGCAGCACAGAGTGGAGGTAACCCACGGGCACAGGCAGGGTGGCCAGGAGGATCAGGATGGAGATCATGGCCAACGCCCAGCCGGGATACTCCAGACTGCTCTCAGACGCCTAGAGAGAGAGGGGGGGGGGGGGGGGGGGGGAGAGAGGGAGGGGAGGGGGACACAGAGAGGGGAGGGGGGGAGAGAGGGAGGGAAGGGGACAGAGAGAGAGGGGGGAGGAGAGAGGGGGGGGAGAGACAGAGAGGGGGGGGGAAGAGAGAGGGGGTAGGGAGAGAGAGAGATCAGTACTTTTACATATTCTAAGTGAGAGAGATCAGTACTTTGCTTTTATTTGCGAGATGTGAGTGAAACCAAGACAGAGCTGTACCGGTGATGCCTCTCCGACAACCTTGGCATCACCGGTACAGCTCTGTCTTGGTTTCACTCATATCTCGTAAATAGGTCTCAGTTTGTCAGCGTCAGCGGCTCATCCTCCCCCCCGGCCCCAGTCGGCCACGGTGTCCCCCAAGGCTCCGTGCTGGTTCCCCTACTTTTCACCATTTACATGCTCCCCCTTGGTCAGATCATACGTCACTACGGACTCAACTTGCACTGCTACGCTGATGATACTCAGCTCTATCTCAGCACCTCACCATCCTCCCAGCTCCCCCCACAGTCCTTAGTCAACTGCCTCCACGCCATGTCAACCAAACTACTTAAACTCAATAGCAAAAAGACCGAGCTCATGGTTGTGGCCCCCAAGGCACTGCTCCGGAAGGTTGGAGATCTCCTCCTCCACGTTGATGGCTGTTCCATCTCCCCGTCTCTCGAAGTCCGTAACCCTCGACTCCACACTTTCATTTCACTCCCACATCAAATCCGTTACCAAGTCTGCCTTCTACCACCTCAAAAACATCTCCTGTCTCCGACCCTCACTCTCAGATTCTGTGGCTGAGACCCTGATCCACTCATTTATCACCTCCCGGTTGGACTACTGCAATGGAGTCCTGTTTGGGGTACCCAGCAAAGCCCCGGACAGGCTCCAGTATGTTCAGAACTCAGCTGCCAGGGTTCTCACTCACACCAAGCCCTGGCTGCACATCACCCCCACCCTCATCCACCTCCACTGGCTCCCAGTCAAGTTCCAGATATCCTTCAAACTCCTGCTCCTCACCTACAAGTCCCTCCATGCCCTCGCCCCCCCGATACCCGTCTGATCTCCTCCACCAGCACACTCCATCCCGGAACCTACGATCCTCCGATCTGGGTCTCCTCTCCATCCCTCGCACCAGGTTGCAGACTTTCGGTGACAGAGCCTTCAGCGTGGCGTCCCCTACCCTCTGGAACTCTCTCCCCCTGAAATCCACAACGCCCCAACCCTGGACACCTTCAAAACTGCTCTCAAAACACACCTTTTGGCTTTTCCCCATTAGTTAGTTTAGATTAGATTAGGTTCATTGTCCATTACCTGCCCTCATCCCCCCCCGTTTCCCCCTATTGCCCCCTTTCCCTAGCCCTCTTGATTGTGAAGCGACCTTGGGTTTCCTGAAAGGCGCTATAGACATTGTATTTATTATTATTATTAGTACTTTTACATATTCTAAGTGAGATCGATCACTACTTTCTTTACATATTCTAAGTGAGATCGATCACTACTTTCTTTACATATTCTAAGTGAGATCGATCAGTACTTTCTTTACATATTCTAAGTGAGAGAGAACAGTACTTTTTTTGTGTGGCATTTTATTGCTTTATTTCGGATACAAGTCCGGCAGAGAGGAAGGATGGGAGCGAGATATGGGGGAAGACATTCGGCAAAGGTCGCCGGGACGGCCGCGTTGCACTACAGTGCGTCACGTGGTGCGCCACCCTGGCGCCCCAGAGATCAGTACTTTTACATATTCTAAGTGAGAGAGATCAGTACTTTCTTTACATATAAGTGAGATCGGACCACAAACACAAAATATCTTCTTCACCTTCTAAGATGTGGTGAAAATGCTTTAATCTCATATGTCAACCGGAAGACATATAATATACAATGTACAGGTGATTAAACTGGGTACAAAATATACAAATTAGTACTACTGTGTGTAGTAGGTGTAGGTACAGTGTTCAAGTAGCTAACTAGAAGCTAGTTCCCATAGCCAATGGCCTAGTTGTTGGGCGATATTTGTAGGAGAAGTGGAATTTTGTATTTTTGTTCTTATTTTCAAATGGCATTTCTTTATATGTAAATGCTACGTTATTGTAATTAGTTGTGCTGCAGCCTGTTTTCCCACTGGTGAACAAAAGAAAAGGGAAAATAAAAACAAACCACCGGGTGATGACAACCTGCCCCAGACTCTATTTTCCCACCGCTTGGCCACATCCTAACACGCCTGTTTTGTGATTCTGTAAAATTGCGCGGGGAACTAGAGGGGAGCGGGTCTTACGGGGAACTAGAGGGGAGCGGGTCTTACGGGGAACTAGAGGGGAGCAGGTCTTACGGGGAACTAGAGGGGAGCAGGGTCTTACGGGGAACTAGAGGGGAGCAAGTCTTACGGGGAACTAGAGGGGAGCAAGTCTTACGGGGAACTAGAGGGGAGCAGGTCTTACGGGGAACTAGAGGGGAGCGGGTCTTACGGGGAACTAGAGGGGAGCAGGTCTTACGGGGAACTAGAGGGGAGCAGGTCTTACGGGGAACTAGAGGGGAGCAGGTCTTACGGGGAACTAGAGGGGATCGGGTCTTACGGGGAACTAGAGGGAGCAGGTCTTACGGGGAACTAGAGGGGAGCAGGGTCTTACAGGGAACTAGTGGGGAGCAGGGTTACGGGGAACTAGAGGGGAGCAGGTCTTACGGGGAACTAGAGGGGAGCGGGTCTTACGGGGAACTAGAGGGGAGCAGGGTCTTACGGGGAACTAGAGGGGATCGGGATCAGCTGCTGAGGTCAGGCAGACGCCTGCGAACCCCAGCTACTAGGACGGAGAGGCTTAGGCTAAGCTTCTTCCCCCAGGCCATCAGAGCCTTGAACAATGAACATTGAGAGACACAGAAACTGAACTATCCACACACAAGCACACACAAGCACACACACGACACGCACGCTGAGCACGCTCACACACTAGCAGCCACTTTAACACTCATGCCGCACACACGCACACTTATGGCCAGAGGAAAGGCCACTTTAAATTAGTAAAACAACAGGAACAGTGTATTGCACTACTAAAGCTACCTAGCATGTCCTATATGCTCTGTAAATACGATGTACAGATACAGAGATGGCACACCATGTTACCTGTTTATTGCACTGTTGTTTTTATTGGATTCTATTATATGTTGTACCACTGTATTTTTATTGGATTCTATTATATGTTGTACCACTGTATTGCACATCGTCGCGGGCAAGACCAGCCGCATTTCATTGTATACCTGTATGCCGTGACAATTAAAACTCTTGACTTGACTTGACTTGTCTTACGGGGAACTAGAGGGGAGCAGGGTCTTACGGGGAACTAGAGGGGAGCAGGGTCTTACGGGGAACTAGAGGGGAGCAGGGTTACGGGGAACTAGAGGGGATCGGGTCTTACGGGGAACTAGAGGGGAGCGGGTCTTACGGGGAACTAGAGGGGAGCAGGGTCTTACGGGGAACTAGAGGGGAGCAGGGTTACGGGGAACTAGAGGGGAGCAGGGTCTTACGGGGAACTAGAGGGGAGCAGGGTTAGGGTCTTACGGTGCTCTGGTCCCAGGCCGTGTACGTGGGCCGCTTGAAGACCATCCGCAGCAGACTGGCAGCCAGCAGGCCGACCATAGCGAACAGGCAGACGTACTTCCAGAGGTACTTGTAGACCACCGGGGGGCGCCACTTCAGCATGACCTCGATGTCATCCAGGAAGCTGGAGGGAGGAGCACACGGTAAGAGGCGGCTCTATTCTGTCCGATAGGTTGAAAGTGAGAATGATAGAATTAGAAAAGTAAATGAGAAAACACTCAGATAATTGTGTTAAATGACGATATTCTCAAACACTAAAGACTAGCGCTAAAGTAACATTGCATACTTTGTATGCAAATGTCAAGTTAGACCGCGCTCTCAAGATACGACACTGGGTGCTGAAATCCCATTAAGTATTATATAAAAGAAGCAGTGAAGCCAGACCAGCACTCTCAGGTTCAAAATTTAATGGCAGCCTGAAACAAACATGTTTCGGAAATATGTATTCCTTCTTCAGTGTTATAGCTTGCAATGGACTTGCAGTCAAGATAATGGTTATATACACACAGGTGGTTAATTGGCAGGAAATGACATCACAGCGCAGGTGTGCCTGAGTCTATTGGTCCTCAATGACAAAAGAAAAGACCTATCAAAATAGAGTCTGTTAGTAAATACAAATTATACAAATATACCATGTATAAAAGACATATAAAAAGGCATAAAAAACACAAAAGCAAAAGCAAAAATTGCATTACATTACCCTACCAGAAACTTGCTATGTAACATGCCCGTAGTTTATAGGGCTAATTTAGCCCCTATACTTTTTTCTTTTTTCTTTTAAGCATCAAAGGATAAACATACCTCTTGCAGGAAACAACCACTTGGATTAAACCATATAGATAAAAGGTACTTAAAGGAAACAGGTTAAAACGTTCTCTTCATTCATTCCTCTAGGTTCTATGCAATCAAACAGGTGGATATAATAACATTCCCGTTGTAACAGTAACTTATGTCTGTCTCCCCCTCTCGCGGGCCTGTTGACTAACTCAAGTCCCATGTATCTGAGATCGTTAACGGTATGTTTACACCTGGAAAAGTGTCTAGCTACTGACGACTTTATATCTGAATTTCTCACTGAACACTTATGTTCACTGATTCTTGTTTTAAAGGCTCTGGTTGTCTTCCCCACATAAGAAAAATCACACGGGCATTTTAGTAGATACACAAGATTGGCTGAATTACACGTGATACGCCCTTTAACAGGTATTTTTTTGTTCGTTTTCGGGTGCGTGTAAAATTTCTCTTTGATCATGCCTTGACACTGTACACAGGCTTGACATGGAAAATTTCCATCAGGGATATTAGACAAAAAATGTGTAGGTTTCCTTACGGGCAAGTCGGTTTTAACTAATAGGTTGGATACATTCGCTTGTCTTTTATAAAAGTAATTAGGCGAATGTTGAAACGCTGTCCCTATTATTGGATCCGACTGTAGAATATGCCAATATTTATTGACAATGCTCCGTATGCCTTTCGTAATGGGGCTAAAAGTGGACACGAAAGATACTTTGTCTGTGTTTTCTTTTTTCTTTTTGGGGATAAACAACGAGGCCCTATCAATCAGCTTGGTTTTATTCAGGGCTTTACGTGTCAAATCGACACTATAGCCTCTGTCATGAAAACTGCTTCTTAGAACTTCTGCTTGTGCAGTAAATCTATCTTCAGTGTCGCAAATTCTCCTATAACGGAGTATTTGGCTGAAAGGTAGACTATTTTTCAAGGCAGGAGTGTGGTAACTGGAATAATGTAAGAATGAGTTACGGTCTGTCTCCTTTTTGAAGACCTCTGTATGTAAAGAAATACCATCCGGGGCTTTCTTGATCAAAACATCTAGGAAAGGTAAAGTATGTATATCAGACTTTAATGTAAACTTTATAGTTTCTCTGCAGGTGTTCAAGTACTCAAGGAAGGCTTCAAGATCAGACGATGTACCAGACCAAATAAAGAACATATCATCGATATATCTCATATAGGATTTGACGAATTTCTCAAACGGGTTATTATTAAAAATGTGGTCAGACTCATACTTGGACATGTACAGATTGGCTAGGTTCACAGCGGCTGGGGAGCCCATGCTGAGGCCTCTGTTTTGCAAGTAGTATTTATCTTGGAATCTAAAATAATTCCGAGTTAGTACTAGGTCGGCTAGATTAACTAGCGCTTCTGTGGAGGGGAGTAATTCCTCTCTCGAGTTTAGATAAAAACTCAGTGCGTCCAGCGCGTCAGCATGTGGAATGCTGGGGTATAAACTGACTACGTCTATGGTAACTAATAAGTCCAAGGGACTAATATTACAGGTCGAAAGTTTGTTCAAAAATGTAGTAGTGTCTTTCAAATAACCACGCTGAGAAGAGGCCAAATCCTTAATATGCGAGTCAACAAATTGCGAGATTTTTTCTGTAGCGGAACCTATACCAGAGACGATCGGTCGACCAGGAGGGTTAACCAGATCCTTATGGATCTTCGGTAAAGTGTAAATAATAGGCGTAACTGGGTACTCTACGAACATAAACTTAAATTCATTTGTGTTTTTTATGCCTTTTTATATGTCTTTTATACATGGTATATTTGTATAATTTGTATTTACTAACAGACTCTATTTTGATAGGTCTTTTCTTTTGTCATTGAGGACCAATAGACTCAGGCACACCTGCGCTGTGATGTCATTTCCTGCCAATTAACCACCTGTGTGTATATAACCATTATCTTGACTGCAAGTCCATTGCAAGCTATAACACTGAAGAAGGAATACATATTTCCGAAACATGTTTGTTTCAGGCTGCCATTAAATTTTGAACCTGAGAGTGCTGGTCTGGCTTCACTGCTTCTTTTATATAATACTTTGTATGCAGAAAACTCTAAATTACCTATTCCCTTCACGCAAAACACTTTTTATAAACTCTAAATGACCTATTCCAGGGGTGGAAAAACCAGTCAAAGACGAAGAGCCACAAAAATTACTGTGGTACCACAAAGAGCCATATACCAGCGTTTATCAACATTTTTTTCAGTCACGGCACCCTTCATGTGTTTATAGGTCTCATCCTCTGGCCTCTGAAGTTGCTAATGACTTTTTTATTTGGGCCTCACAGGGTTAACCTCTTAAGCCCAAGATATACAGTCAAAGTGTATATTTTCAGCATTACGTTTGTTTACCAATGATTTTAACTGTTATTAGTAGGGGTGTAAAGGTACACGTATCCGTACCGAACCAAACAGTTTCAGTGTGTACCGTACCATACGGCTGTGTAGTGTACCGAACGAATACAACGGTATGTTAACTACTAACCCACTGGGGGCTGTTTTTTTTTCTCACAATCTAATATAATTATTATTATTTAAAAAAAGATTATTACAAGTCGATTATTAATTTCAATATAGAATATTCGTTGATAGCCCTACAAGTACAATTAGTTACTGCACACTACATCACCCTTGAGTGGAACATGGAAAGCCAAACTTCCCTCACTGTACCGAAAACCCGTACCGAACCTTGACTTCAAAACCGAGGTACGTGCCGTACTGTGGTTTTTGTGTACCGTTACACCCCTAGTTATTAGTGAAATATAAGATTATAGAAATCTCAGGGCATTGAGTGGGAAACCGGCGCATATTGACGGGAGGAAGTGGCGCAGCCAAAAGTGAGTGTAGTATTTTGAAGGAAGAGACCCAGGGCTTTCGATGGGCTTTCGAATTCCGAAAAACTACACTACCCAGCTCATGCCAGCCCCTGTCAATCTTCTGACTTCTGGATTAACTTTTTTATTTCTCTTATTTTTCAGGATTATCTCCCACAAACCTGAATGTTATTGCCATAAAAACAGAACGCAGTTAGTTTCTCGACCTTTCTGTGAACGTCTAGCAAAAAACAGCGTTGCAATCTGATGAAAAATGGTGGAGAAATTTACATTATAAAAAAGTAACTGTAGATTTCATTCGCGGTTTGTGAATCACGCCTGGTGATACTAAATCCAGATTGAACTCTGCCATTGGAAAGGGGAGATTTGGCCCGATCCATAGATGTGCGACTTGGCCATAATAAGGTCATTTATAGGCCTGATATTTATGTTTATGTTTATTTAGGATCCCCATTAGCTTTTGCACTAGGCAAAAGCTATTCTTCCTGGGGTCCGGATATCAAATTGCATGCATCCGGATGGCAGAATTCAGTACTGTATCTACAAAAGCATGGTGTTATTCACAGTCAAAGATACAAAAAATATATATATAGAATTTATATTCTCCTTTGGTTCATTACAATTTACTCAAGCCTAGTAACAGACACAATATTTCGGACACTGGGAATACATTCCCTGAGATCCATAGATGTCCCTAGAATCAGATACCAAGAACATGCAAATCGACCATTTAAAAAAAAATCTATAAATGTTTATTCTATGTTCTTATGGAATGAATGACAAAAAAATAAAAGAATAAATAAAAAAAATATAAATATATATATATTTTTATCAATGGATTAAAGAGCCACACATTGACGGGCAAAGAGCCGCATGCGGCTCGCGAGCCACGGGTTGGCCACCCCTGCCCTATTCAATGTCAGGGAGCTGTATTTTGCCTGTAAAAGGCATATTGGGACTCCGAAGGTGCAGTACCGGCCAGATCCTGCTAGTAGCGTTGTATCGAGAATGCAGTAACCCCTGTTCTACTAACCTGAACCGAGTGGCTTCACCCGATCGCATTGAATAGTTTTCGGGACCCCCAAACCATTATGCTGTGGTGGGTTATGTCGTGGGCCAAATGGACATATGACCTACCAGATGGCAATCAAATAATTGGAATATTCTTTTTGGAATCCCACCGGCCACAGGTAAGAACAATTTGAAGTCAATTTCAGCTTGATCGAGAGTGGCGGTCAGGTGGCGTAGCGGAGATTGTGCTTGTCACCAATGCAAGAGGCTGCGGTCTCGACTCCCGGAGTCAGCATTACCTTGGCTTGGGCCGGCCGTCATACTAACTCATTTGGCTGGGTTAGGGGGAGGGAAGCTGTGGGTGGTAACCTGGCGTTGTGGACAGGTCAGGTCTGGGCGCTTGCTCAGCGAAAGGCAGGAAATGGTGGGGGCAGCGTGACCTCCCACGCGTTACACTTCACCAATGAGAGTCCTCGCTGCCAGGTGAGAAGAGAGCCACTGGCTGTCTCCACATGTGTCGGAGGAAGCGTGTGGTGGACTTCAGGGTTCCCTTGTACCGACCAGTAGGAGGAACATGCGTACAACAACCAGGTAGGGGAGGGGGGGAATTGGCATAACGACTAAATTGGGATGGGGAGAAAAAAGTAGAAAATCAGGCGAAGAAAAAAAGAGGATAAATTCTTTTTAATTCAGCTTGATCGTGCATTGTTTTCATAGCCATCTCCCTGATCAGCGTATGTTGTGGTAATAACGAATGCCGTTATTCGCAATCAATTAATCAGAAACGACCCCCCCCTTTTCATGCATTCATGATGAAACATAATACCTATCATATGCATTTGATTTTTTTATTGTAGCGTGTGTAGGGACAAAACGCCAATGGATTTGGTATAATACACATTGCGGCTTATAAATAGCCTCACACGAATTAGCCCCGATCATTCCGAAATAACACTCATATTCACCATGGTATAAAACGGGAACGTATGGATGGAAAAATTATTTCTTTTTTGCATCTTGAACGGAGGGTTCTTACTGTCAAATGACCATGATATTGTATCCATAGCTATAATATAAAATATAGATTTAGCTCTACAAACAACGTGACGCACAGTGAAAGTGTGTAATGGAAAGCTGGCCCAGCTATAGCTAGATGGGGAATTCCAATGGCCGTTAAAGCATTACATCACGCGCAGGAGTGGGTTATGAGAATTAGACCATGCCTAGGGGTGGTAGTTAGGTCCGAGGCGCAGCCAAGGGTCGTTAGACCCCCCTAGGCATGGTCTAATTCTCATAACCCACGACTGCGCGTGGTGTAATGGCTTTTATACAATGGCCGATGTCAAAAAAAATTTAAAAGAGAAGTTGCCTCCATGTGGAAGCAGCTCGGAAGTGCATCCAACTGTTCTCAGTAAGACATCCAACAAACTAAGACATCCAACTGTCTCTCAAATAAGACATCCAACAAACTAAGACATCCAACTGTCTTTCAACTAGACATCCAACAAACTAAGACATCCAACTGTCTCTCAACTAAGACATCCAACAAACTAAGACATCCAACTGTCTTTCAACTAGACATCCAACAAACTAACACATCCAACTTTTCTTTTGTTTTGAATCTACTTTCTATAGAACTTCATTCTTAGATGCTTCTATAGAAAGTAGGTAAAACAAATTTAAAAAAAGTTTTCTTTGCCCTATAAGAGTTTTTTTTTACCTACTTTCTATAGAAGCAGCTGGGAGGTGTGCTGTTTTAAGTGAGCGTGGGTTATTGAATTGATTGATTGATTGATTGCTAATTTTATTACTGGCCGCCTTGTTTCCAACTGGTTAAGTTTAGGCACTCTTTCGAAGTCGCTCTTTTTCGAAGTTGGTTAAGGTTAGAGTTTGGAATCAGGGCTGGTGGTCTATCGCCCTGCTATTTATATTGATGTGATGCCGATTGATTATGAAGAGAACACTACGTTAATATCTGAGATGAAAACACTACGTTATTTATATTGATGTGATGCCGATTGATATGAAGAGATGAAAACACTACGTTATGTGATGTCGATTGATATGAATAGCGCGTTACAATACGTTATGTATATTGATGTGATGTCGACTTGCGTTGTGGAACTGAAAGCTAGGCGCAACGCAATTGGGCGCTGAGAGGTCAATCAGGGCGCGCAAACCGAACGCGGAAGGACAACTGCCTTGGGTAAAGTATTCACGCGAGGGGGATACTAAGTAATTCCACTCGCTCTGTTGTTGAGCGAATTGTTGATTGTGGGCGGTGACTACAACCAGTGCCTTATTCACGTCAGCAAAACAGTAAAATCAGAATGGCTTAGTTGAGTGAGGGAGGATCTCGTGAACTCGAGACTAGACTGATGAGTCAAAATGAGAATTAGAGACAAAGACCCCATTGATATAAACCCCCATTGCTAGGAAACAATGCTAAACACTGGAAAAGGCCATTTATAAGACACGGGACCTTTAATGCAGAAAACTGTGGTAAATACTCTATTCTTAACACAGAAAACTTTGTATTCTTACCGATCTGCTCCGTAAACCCAGGCCACACTGATTGTTTCAAAGACGACCACGATGATTAGCGGCAGGGTGGCAGAGTAGTCATCGAACATGGTGACAAAGTAGTTACCAGAGCGCTGGGTGAAGAGCAGTCCAATCAGGAACCCCAGAACACAGCTAGAAACTGAAACAAACAACAACATCAACATCATCAATCAGGAACCCCAGAACACAGCTAGAAACTGAAACAAACAACAACATCAACATCATCAATCAGGAACCCCAGAACACAGCTAGAAACTGAGAAACAAACAACAACATTTACCAAATACATCTCAACCTGACAAATATAAAAAAGATCTGAAGAAGACAATAATCATAATAATTGATTATAAAAGAGCCACTGGAAGGGTTGTTATAGGGATTACTAATTCAATATTTATGAAAAAGTATTACGGTAGGACCGATAATAATGAAAGAAAATATTGTTTATAATTTATATTCATAATGTAGATTTATATTATATTTATATAATGTTTGTTTTCATCCCCTACAAAAAGGTGTTTCTGCCTCCTGACTGGGAATGGGTTATTCAATATATAATATTTGTGTAGATCATTTCAGTTTCCACTTTTTGGTTTATGCAGTGTGAGGGTTATCCTAATTTTGGATTGGAATAACAGTTTCAATTCTCAAGAAACAAAAAGTACATCTCTCTGAAATCAATGAAAAGAGAATGTCTTGTCCATATATTTTTTGTGTGTGCAATATTTGGATCAAATCGTTTTACCTTCAGTATACCTTCATATTATGTCATCCCTCCCAGCTCTAATATGTTAGGTTCTCTTTGGGACGTGTTACAGGTTAGTATGGTGGTGTTACCAGTCAGTATGGTGGTGTTACCAGTCAGTATGGTGGTGTTACCAGTCAGTAAGGTGGTGTTACCAGTCAGTATGGTGGTGTTACGAGTCAGTATGGTGGTGTTACCAGTCAGTATGGTGGTGTTACCAGTCAGTGTGGTGGTGTTACCAGTCAGTATGTGGTGTTACCAGTCAGTATGGTGGTGTTACAGTCAGTAAGGTGGTGTTACCAGTCAGTGTGGTGGTGTTACAGTCAGTAAGGTGGTGTTACCAGTCAGTATGGTGGTGTTACCAGTCAGTATGGTGGTGTTACCAGTCAGTATGGTGGTGTTACCAGTCAGTATGGTGCGGTGGTGTTACCAGTCAGTATGGTGGTGTTACCAGTCAGTATGGTGGTGTTACCAGTCAGTATGGTGGTGTTACCAGTCAGTATGGTGGTGTTACCAGTCAGTATGGTGGTGTTACCAGTCAGTATGGTGCGGTGGTGTTACCAGTCAGTATGGTGGTGTTACCAGTCAGTATGGTGGTGTTACCAGTCAGTATGGTGGTGTTACCAGTCAGTATGGTGGTGTTACCAGTCAGTATGGTGGTGTTACCAGTCAGTATGGTGGTGTTACCAGTCAGTATGGTGGTGTTACCAGTCAGTATGGTGCGGTGGTGTTACCAGTCAGTATGGTGGTGTTACCAGTCAGTATGGTGGTGTTACCAGTCAGTATGGTGGTGTTACCAGTCAGTATGGTGGTGTTACCAGTCAGTATGGTGGTGTTACCAGTCAGTATGGTGGTGTTACCAGTCAGTATGTGGTGTTACCAGTCAGTATGGTGGTGTTACGGTCAGTATGGTGGTGTTACCAGTCAGTATGGTGCGGTGGTGTTACCAGTCAGTATGGTGGTGTTACCAGTCAGTATGGTGGTGTTACCAGTCAGTATGGTGGTGTTACCCGTCAGTATGGTGCGGTGGAAGCGTGTAACCGGTCAGTATGGTGCGGTGGGAGCGTGTTACCGGTCAGTATGGTGCAGTGGGAGCGTGTTACCGGTCAGTATGGTGCAGTGGGAGCGTGTTACCGGTCAGTATGGTGCGGTGGGAGCGTGTTACCCGTCAGTATGGTGCGGTGGGAGCGTGTTACCAGTCAGTATGGTGCGGTGGGAGCGTGTTACCGGTCAGTATGGTGTGGTGGTGTTACCCGTCAGTGTGGTGCGGTGGGAGCATGTTACCGGTCAGTATGGTGCGGTGGGAGCGTGTTACCGGTCAGCAGGGCCGCCTCAAGGGGTGTGCGAGCAGTGCGGTCGCACAGGGCCTCGCAGGGAGGGGGGCCTCGCCAATTTTTTATTTATTTTTTTAAACTTTTTCTTTATTTTTTCTTTCTTTATTTTTATTATTGTTTTTATTTTATAAACAAATTAAAAAAATAGAATGTTAACAATCACTAAATCACACAAAGACCTAAAATCTAGTTTTTCTTACATGCTTATATATTTCACATTAGACACGTTTGTAGAATGTGTCTGACTTGTTCCGGGCTCTGCGGCTCTGCAGATATACTATTGGAGCTCTGCGGCTCTGCAGATACACTATTGGAGCTCTGCGGCTCTGCAGATATACTATTGGTTTCAACGAGGGGAGGGGTTACATAACTTACAGGTACGGGGTCTGACTATTCGGCGCTATCCACGGGAGCGCTGTGCAGCATCGGAGCAGAAGAAATAACGCTGCGTGCCGTAAGCTTATCAATACCAAGTATAGTGATTAGGTTATGCCAAGACGAAGAGGACGTTCGGCAGATAGACTGAAGATGAAAGTTGTTGCGTGTTAGAAAGTTCAGTCAGGCTAGCCATGTCGGCTTAGCTAAAGGCAGGGACAGCTAACTAGCATTAGCTACGTTATCGAGTGCTAACGTGTGGCAGATAAACTAGGAACAGACTCCCAAGTTCATCCCAATGGGGGGGGACAATATGGACTGGTGAACTTTATCATCTCCACGGTTGTCTCCTTCCTCTTGGACGTTTGGTGAGTTTTTAATGCAATCTATTCTGTTCCCGCCGTGGATCTCTCTCTCTCTCTCTCTCTCTCTCTCTCTCACTCTGTCTCTCTCTTGCTCTCTCTCTCTCTCTCTCTCTCTCTCTGTCTCTCTCTCTGTCTCTCTCTCTCTCTCACTCTCTCTCTCTCTCGCTCTCTCTCTTGCTCTCTCTCTCTCTGGCGCTCTCTCTCTCACTCGGTGTGTTGCATCATGCAAGGGTCTGCTCACACTGTGCTCGTGCAGTTTGTGACGTGTGTACTAAGCTTATAGAGTTCGATTCAAATAAGGCAAAACTGCAAATCTGCATGTCGTGCTTGAAAAATGTACCTGGCTTTAAGCTTGTTTATCAGGTTCCAGGGGTGTTTTATGCATTTTCCCTGTTACTGCCAGGTGTACGACTGTACAGGTGCATTGCCACTAAGCCTCGGGCAGCGCTATTATTTAAGAATACGTTGACTGTATCATATGCCCAGCCTCGGGCAGCGCTATTATTTAAGAATACGTTGATTGTATCATATGCCCAGCCTCGGGCAGCGCTATTATTTAAGAATATGTTGACTGTATGCCGAGCCTCGGGCAGCGCTATTATTTAAGAATACGTTGACTGTATACAAAAAATGTAAATCTCGCGTTTAAATCTCGCACAGGGCCTCGAATTTCTCCCAGACGGCACTGCCGGTCAGTATGGTGCGGTGGTGTTACCCGTCAGTATGGTGCAGTGGGAGCATGTTACGGTCAGTATGGTGCGGTGGGAGCGTGTTACCGGTCAGTATGGTGCGGTGCCGGCCCAGGAGGCTGAAGTTGTCCATCAGGGGGGTCAGGATGCCTTGCATGGTGCCGAACATGGTGCTCAGGCCGAGGTTCAGCAGCATCAGAAAGAACAGGGTGGACCAGAAGGGGCTGGCGGGGAAGAAGGCCATGGCCTCCGTGAAGGCAATGAAGGCCAGCCCTGTTCCCTCCACCCCCTGAGAGAGAGACCAGAGAGAGACCAGAGAGAGAGACCAGAGAGAGACCAGAGAGAGAGACCAGATAGACCAGAGAGAGACCAGAGAGAGACCAGAGAGATACCAGAGAGAGAGACCAGAGAGAGAGACCACCAGAGAGAGAGACCAGAGAGAGACCAGAGAGAGACCAGAGAGACCAGAGAGAGCGACCAGAAAGACCAGCGAGAGGGACCAGAGAGAGACCAGAGAGACAAGAGAGAGACCAGAGATAGAGAGACCAGAGAGAGAGACCAGAGAGAGACCAGGGAGAGACCAGAGAGAGACCAGAGAGAGAGACCAGAGAGACACCAGAGAGAGACCAGAGAGAGACCAGAGAGAGAGACCAGAGAGAGAGATATACCAGAGAGAGACCAGAGAGAGACCAGAGAGATACAAGAGAGAGAGGCCAGAGAGACCAGAGAGAGATACCAGGAGGGGAAGCAGAGAGAGACCAGAGAGAGAGACCAGAGAGAGAGACCAGAGAGAGAGACCAGGAGGGGGGCAGAGAGATACCAGAGAGAGACCAGAGAGACCAGAGAGAGACCAAGAGGGGGGCAGAGAGAGAGACTGACTAGTAGGTTACACCCCCTCAAAACATCCTACACCCCCTCAAAACACCCTACACCCCCTCAAAACACCCTACACCCCCTCAAAACATCCTACACCCCCTCAAAACATCCTACACCCCTTCAAAACACCCTACACCCCCTCAAAACACCCTACACCCCCTCAAAACACCACCTCCCCCCTCAAAACATCCTACACCCCTTCAAAACACCCTACACCCCCTCAAAACACCCTACACCCCCTCAAAACACCCTACACCCCCTCAAAACATCCTACACCCCTTCAAAACACCCTACACCCCCTCAAAACACCCTACACCCCCTCAAAACACCCTACACCCCCTCAAAACATCCTACACCCCCTCAAAACACCCTACACCCCCTCAAAACACCGTACACCCCCTCAAAACTCTCCTTCCCGCTCAAAACACCCTACACCCCCTCAAAACACCATACCCCCTCAACATCCTACACCCCCCTCAAAACACCCTACACCCCCCTCAAAACATTCTACACCCCCTCAAAACACCATACACTAGTGATGCACGATATATCGGCCGCCGATATAATATCGGACGATATGGCCGTTTTTTTACACATCGGTATCGGTCCGATATCAAGATAGGGCCGATATACATTTTTTTTTTTAATATCTTTTTTTTTTCTTTTTACATGTTTTGGCCTTAAATAGTTTCAAAATATCAGTAATTTCTGAAAATAAGTTACAAAAGTAAAAAAAAGTATACGTTTTGGAAAATAGCTCTTTATTTGATTATCATAAAAAAGTGTTTTCTATACAGAGATATCGACATCGGTAAATATCGTTATCGGCCAGAACAGCAATATTAATATCGGTTATCGGCCACAATTTTCACATCGGTGCATCACTACCCTACACCCCCTCAAAACACCCTACACCCCCCTCAAAACATCCTACACCCCCTCAAAACACACCCTCCCCCCTCAAAACACCCTACACCCCCTCAAAACATCCTACACCCCCTCAAAACATCCTACACCCCCTCAAAACATCCTACACCCCCCTCAAAACACCATACACCCCCCTCAAAACATCCTACTTAACCGAGAGAGAGACCAGAGAGACCAGAGAGATACCAGAGAGAGACCAGAGAGAGACCAGAGAGAGAGACCAGAGAGATATATATACCAGAGAGACCAGAGAGAGAGACCAGAGATAGACCAGAGAGATACAAGAGAGAGAGGCCAGAGAGACCAGAGAGAGATACCAGGAGGGGAAGCAGAGAGAGACCAGAGAGAGAGACCAGAGAGAGAGACCAGGAGGGGGGCAGAGAGATACCAGAGAGAGACCAGAGAGAGACCAGAGACCAGAGAGACCAGAGAGACCAGAGAGAGACCAAGAGGGGGGCAGAGAGAGAGACCAGAGAGAGACTGACTAGTAGGTTACACCCCCTCAAAACATCCTACACCCCTTCAAAACACCCTACACCCCCTCAAAACACCCTACACCCCCTCAAAACACCGTACACCCCCTCAAAACTCTCCTCCCCGCTCAAAACACCCTACACCCCCTCAAAACATCCTACACCCCCCTCAAAACACCCTACACCCCCTCAAAATATCCTACACCCCCCTCAAAACATCCTACACCCCCCTCAAAACACCCTACACCCCCTCAAAACACCCTACTCCAATAGAGTATATATTTTGAAAGTCTACCAATTGAGTATATATTTTGAAAGTCTACCAATTAAGTATATATATTTTTTTAACTCTACCAATTGAGTGTATATATTTTCAAAGTATATATTTTGTCATGGTCATTATTCTTTCCAAGTTTACCTTATTCATCTGCTCCTCCAGATTACAGTCGGTGATATTTGGTCCCACCAGGGAGCCGTAGTGGCCAAACCACTCTCTGTACTCAGGGATGGACACCGAGCCTGGATCACTCATGTTGAACCAGGGCCACCAGTGGAGCTCAGATCCGTGGGAGGCCATGCCGTTTAGAAGACCCAGGTTCCTGGAGGGGGGGGCAGTTTTTAGAATAACAGGTCGTTTTGTTACCTACATCAGGGGATCCCAAGCGTTTTCATGTTAAAAGATAAATACTCTGGGTGCTCCACCAAGCGGAGGCTCAAACCAAAGCCTGTCTGGAGAGAAGAGGGTTCACTCTACCGCCTGCTAGCGATGGGAATTGATACGATTTTATCGATACGATTCCATTATCGATTCTGCTTATCGATACGATTCTTTATCGATTCCCTTATCGATTCCTGATAAATTTATATTTTACATAAATAAATTGGAAATGCAACAGAACTAAGCTGGTTAGAATAACAACATGCAACTTGACATTTCTGATTGTCATTTATTGTTGCGCCCCCACCAAAATGGTCGCAATTTCGAGCCCTTACAAATTTAGTTACTGCTCTGTGACACTCGTTCACCTTTTCCTGAGTCAGTTTACCCTGCTGTGCTAGTGTGAAAGGATTTTCCTGAGGTGCGCGAGAACCACTAGCTGCAGTCTCAGTCTATTGTGATCTAAAATGGATGAAATGGGAGAATATTTATACAGTGAAAGCATTCGTTTTCATTTAGGTTTTCCTAATCAAGGAATCAAATAGTCTGCTATGGCTAACGTTATTGGTTTAAAATGTGCAACTGTCGGAAAAACATGCCATCGATAAGAGTAATCGATAGTCACAAAGGCATGCGATTCCAGGAATCGGACAATTAGGAACCGGAACCTATCCCTACCGCCTGCTGCTGTCACCTGTAAGTAAGTTGATTGTAAAGCGACCATGGGTTCTATGAAAGGCGCTATATAAATTTGATCTATTATTATTATTATTATTATTATTATTATTATTATTAAGTAAGGTTCTCACCTCCATCACCACTACTACTACTATCACTACCATCACCACCACCACCACTACTACTACTACTACTACTACCATCACCACCACCACTACTACTACTACCATCACCACCACCACTACTACTACCATCACCACCACCACTACTACCACTACTACCATCACCACTACTACTACCACCACCACCACTACTACTACCACCATCACTACTACTACTACCATCACCACTACTACCATCACTACTACTTCTACCACCACTACCATCACTACTACTACTACTTCTACCACTACTAAAACCACCACCACCATCATTACTACCACCACCACCACCACCATCACCACTACTACTACTACTACTACTACTACTACTACTACTACTACTACTACTACTACTACTACTACTACTACTACTACTACTAAAACCACCACCACCATCATTACTACCACCACCACCACCACCACCATCACCACTACTACTACTACTACTACTACTACTACTACTACTACTACTACTACTACTACTACTACTACTACTACTACTACTACTACTACTACCACCACTACTACTACCACCACTACTTCTACCACCACTACCATCACTACTACTACTACTTCTACCACTACTAAAACCACCACCACCATCACTACTACTACTACCACCAATACTACTACTACCACCACCTCCATCACCACCATCACCACCACCATTACCACTACCACCATCACCACTACTACTACTACCATCACCACTACTACTACTACTACTACTACTACTACCATCACCACCACCACTACTACCAGACACCACTACTACTACCACCACTACTACTACCACCACCACCACCACAACAACAATGTGAGTGATTCCTGACAGAAATTAGTTCATATAAAACACAAAAACACAAAGCACATACTCAGCCACGCAGCCCAGAGTGTTCTTCTTGGCGCGGAAGCCGAGCACGACGAACACGACCAGGGAGGCCAGGATGGAGGTCATGAAGTTGATGCAGGACACCATCAGAGCGTCCCGGTGACAGTTGTTATTGACCGGGTTGTAGGAGGAGTAGGCGATCACTGAGCCGTAGCCCAAACCAAGAGCGAAGAACACCTGCGTGGCCGCCTGGCGCCAAACCTGCACCTCTGCCCAGATCTCCACCTGAAGAGGGAGCGAGAACCCAGAAGAACCTTAACTATGAACTGTAAAACTATAGAACCCAGAAGAACCTTAACTGTAAAACTATAGAACCCAGAAGAACATGAACTATAAAACTATAGAACCCAGAAGTACATGAACTATAAAACTATAGAACCCAGAAGAACATGAACTATAAAACTATAGAACCCAGAAGAACATGAACTATAAACTATAGAACCCAGAAGAACATGAACTATAAACTATAGAACCCAGAAGAACATGAACTATAACTATAAACTATAGAACCCAGAAGAACATGAACTATAACTATGAACTATAACTATGAAGCTAGATTATTCCTGTTTTTGGACAGCCCATTTATTTGCATTTGTAAATTAAAATAACTTGGGAGTGTGAATGTAGAAACTACTGATAAATAAATTAAAAAAAACTAAATCGAATAGATTTCCCCCCAATTTTAATTAAAGATCCAATATTATGGAAAATACAGTAGGTTTGTTCTGTAAGTTCTGGACAACACTGGTACTCCCAATTCATGAGGGTTACCTAAAGAACTGCAGTGATATTACTACCACCTAAATCACGCGCACCTCTTCTTTTCAGACCACTGCCGATCTCGCGGGAGTGGGAGGCACCAACATGATACCTGGCCTGGCGAAGGCGAGGCCGGGGAAGCCCGCACTGTGTGCCTCAAAAGGTTTCGAACCCCCCTGCTGACAACACTTATAGTTGACAGACGTAACACCAGGCTCAACCAACACAGCTTATGGTGTGGGAGCCGCTTGACAGCACAACATTCTCACGGACAGACCCAGGCTCAGCCATCAACTGGGTGTCAGCCCCTGTCCCCATGAGAAGCGAAAAGTGGGGCCGCCCGCACTTCAACGAAGGCACGCGGCCCGCAGCCAAAGGAAACAATCAAAGCCCCCTTTTTCCGCTGGTGTTGGGGGAGGGAGTGATCGGAGAGCGGGCTGCTCGTGGCAGCACGGCGACGGCTTGTATATTCCAAGCCGAACCCATCCAACATGGCCGATCCCTCGGCCGCCAAGGCTGTCGGCCTTGTGGACACCTGTCGATTCAACGCCCAGGATACCTCTGGCGGGGGAAAACATGGCCGCCTGTTGAGGGCCTCGTCATCGCCGCTGACGAGGCCGTGCTCTCTCTTCTTCTGGCTGCGCGGTGTGAGGCGGTGTGGGGCCTAGGACAAATACTGCCCGCGCTCCAGCGGAAGATCAAAATCCTCTGCGGAGAGGGGAGCCCTGAGCGGTTATAGCTTGCGGCTGGGTCAAAGCTAATAACGTCAACAACCTCGCGCGATGTGTCGACGTCGGCTGGCCCTCAAGGCCCCGCCACCAGACACCATTTTTTGATAGAAAAAACAGAACACTAATCGCTGCCAATTCCATAGCGTGGCGGTACAGGCTTTAGCAGCCCACCAGCCACTCGCCGGGCCGACCCACCTCATGGCGTCGGCCGGGGGGGCACTGTTTCAATATGTCAAAAGCAAAGGGCTGATGCTAACACGGAGCACCAGTGGTGGTTGCAAACAGCAACCTCCACTGTGGTGTGCACCATGAAGGGGTTAATGAATAAATGAACTAACACCATGAACACAACGTTTTTTTTTTATCCACTTTTTCTCCCATTTTCTATATTTTATCCCATCCCAATTTCGTATCATCCAATTCAACCCTCCCCTGTCACGGACGCTGTTTCTTGCTTCCCACAAGCCGGCTGCAATGTGGACTAAGTCATACATAGCACAAGTCCCCTCCGGTACTTGAGGTAACAGCAGTCGCATCTTTTCACCTGCGCAGCTCGATCTCTCAGTGGCGAGGAGTAACGCGTGGGACTGGGAGGCTCACGCTGCCCCCGACACTTCCTGATTCTACTGCGCAGGCGCACCAACCGACCTGTAGGAGTCGCTGTCCACAACGCCCGATCCCCACCCATCAGTTTCCCACCCCCTAATACGGCCAATGTGTATTAGTACGGACGACCAGCTAAACTGAAAGCAAATGTGGAGCGCTGGGCTCGAACTGACGAGCCCAGCGTCTCCAGCATTTCGTGGCGAGCGCCTTGCCCACTACGCCACGTAGCCGCCGCCCATGTACACAACGTTAAGGGGAGGCGGACCAGAGAGAACCAGTCCCGCATTCATTCATAATATTGACAACAGCACACCAGCCCTAGACTTCAGCCCATTTACCCATGAAGGTAAACAAAGCCCCCCCCGCACTACTCCCCCAGTAGACACCGATTGACCGTCAGCATGAATGGTTGAGAGGAGGGAAAAACTGTAGCATAGACAGACATTCCCGTAGCAGAGAGACAGAACAAAACAGTAGCTGAGCCACAACACTGGCCGCCGCTAAATTCCGTCCTGCAGCAGTATAGCTCTACTGCCACCCGCCGAGCCGACTCGCTCTCAAGCATCGGCTACCGGGTGGGACACCGTTCAAACCCCGCCGAGGCACAGGACCAATGCTACCTGGCTAGGCTACCTAGCCACGGCACACCCGCCCTGTACCCTGTTGTCAACCCATTTACCCGTAAAAGGGTAAAATAGGACTCAGCAAAACCCCCACATTAGCTACCGACTGACCTTCATCAATGAACCGGTTTAAGAGGGAAAAGCGGCAACATCCCACGGCGGGGACATTAGAACAGTGCCCAGCATGTCAGCAGTAGTGTTAGCATTTAGCATTAGCATTAGCATTTTGCGTTAGCATTAGTGTTTAGCACGCTCCAGGATCGCCTGGAACCCGTCCACTTCAGTGGAACGTTCACCAAACCATCCCGCCCCTGGCGCCGACACACAACTTGGTTGTGTTACAAAACAAACCAGCATTACTAACACTAGCATCAATGCCTGATGACACAGGGCTCACCTGTGTGCAAGCCGGCTCGATAGCCAACCTCGCACACTGTTCCTCGATCTGCTGCCACAAGACGAGGGAACATCAGAATAGACCCGACGTGTCGTTGGAACATACCCCGAAGATTCCAGGGGTAAGCAAATCTCCGTAAGCACTCAATATTATCTAAAGTTTTCGAACAGCTAGTTGCATAGGGTGACTTGCATCCGCTATGATGGAAACGAAAATAGAGGAAGAGTGAGTGGTGGCCATGCCCAGTACTATGTAGCACGCCACTAAAGGGGCGGGGCCTGGCAGGTGGTGGGTGTATTTGATTTTATTCGTTGATGGAGTACAATAGGTACATGAGATGAGGTATATCTCGGTATGGCTTAAGAGCGGGACGCGATACAAGTACGCTATATAACAGCTTACTCTAGGATAGAACATGTAGGTGATTATCAGCTTACTCTAGGATAGAACATGTAGGTGATTATCAGCTTACTCTAGGATAGAACATGTAGGTGATTATCAGCTTACTCTAGGATATAACATGTAGGTGATTATCAGCTTACTCTAGGATAGAACATGTAGGTGATTATCAGCTTACTCTAGGATAGAACATGTAGGTGATTATCAGCTTACTCTAGGATATAACATGTAGGTGATTATCAGCTTACTCTAGGATAGGACATGTAGGTGATTATCAGCTTACTCTAGGATAGAACATGTAGGTGATTATCAGCTTACTCTAGGATAGAACATGTAGGTGATTCCCTCCACGGCACCGTCCAGCATCAGGCCTCGGATGAGGAAGATGAAGAGGACCACATAGGGAAAGACTGAGGAAAAATACATCACCTGAGGAAGAGCACCACACAGGGAAAGACCTTTATTAACACTTTCAGTGGGCACTTCACCAAAAAACAATGCCGATTTATTTTGCACATAATCTCACACACATCCAAAAACTCTCAACAGTTTTGCACACATTAATTTAGTTTGGCAGTTATTGAGAGTAAATTAGTCTGAAATTATATGGCCACCAGTGTTGTCATCCCGGGGCATTGAATCCTTGTGTTGTGTTAATTACAGCTCAATGAAATTATAAAGTAGCAGGACCTATGAGGAGTTGCTATTTTTTCATCTACATAATTTCATGGAGCTGTAATTAACACAAGGATTCAATGTCCCCGATGACATCACTGGTGGCCATATTCAAACTCATTTACTCTCAATAACTGTCAAACTAAATGTGAAAAACTGTTTAGAGTTTTTAGATGTGTGTGAGATTATGTGCAAAATAAATCAGCATTGTTTTTGACGAAGTGTCCCTTTAAATATGCTATTTGTAAGATTTCCAAATGGTCTGGAAGGAGGACCATGTAGACTCAACCACATGGAATAAGACTATTGGTTCTCCACGTGTGGTTGGGGGCCCCTCCACGGGTCCCTAGAAGAATAGGGAATAGTTTAACTTCACTGTATTTAAATGTACTATAAAACACACATCTTCTCAAAAGTGGGGTCCACAACCTAATGTGTATCAACTTGGGGATCCTTGACATAAGAAAGGTTGAGAATTACTGATTTATACTCATTAAATGACACGCTTTGAAGTCCTCATGACTTCAACCCACTTAAAGTCCAGACCGTTATTCTTTTTGGAGGTATATTCTATGTCTATTTTACCGAACCTGAAACATGTTTCTGTAACGATCACAGTGTCATATTTTATTTGATTTGGGAGTATTTGGGGTTTCAGGCGAACAACCAGAACGATTCGGGCTTATTGCATATAACGCGTCATATCTCGCAATCTATGGAAAAGGACTGGATTATTTTGGAAATGGGCGATGTTTAGCG
Organism: Notolepis coatsorum; assembly: GCF_963971535.1. NCBI lineage: Eukaryota > Metazoa > Chordata > Actinopteri > Aulopiformes > Paralepididae > Notolepis > Notolepis coatsorum. Next base: position 17,016,692 of record NC_140179.1, on the reverse strand, counting down.
TGTAATAAACTACAAACTACAGTGTGTAGAAACAACTGTATTAACATTATTTGAGGAAGTGAAGGGTTATTAACTAACTAACAGCTTATTAATTAACATGCTTTGAGGAAGTGAATGGTTATTAACTAACTAACAGCTTATTAATTAACATGCTTTGAGGAAGTGAAGGGTTATTAACTAACTAACAGCTTATTAACATGCTTTGAGGAAGTGAAGGGTTATTAACTAACTAACAGCTTATTAATTAACATGCTTTGAGGAAGTGAAGGGTTATTAACTAACTAACAGCTTATTAATTAACATGCTTTGAGGAAGTGAAGGGTTAGGGTTATTAACTAACTGACAGCATATTAATTAACATGCTTTGAGGAAGTGAAGGGTTATTAACTAACTAACAGATTATTAATTAACATGCTTTGAGGAAGTGAAGGGTTATTAACTAACTAACAGCATATTAATTAACATGCTTTGAGGAAGTGAAGGGTTATTAACTAACTAACGGTGTATTAATTAACATGCTTTGAGGAAGTGAAGGGTTGGGGTTATTAACTAACTAACAGATTATTAACATGCTTTGAGGAAGTGAAGGGTTATTAACTAACTAACAGCTTATTAACAGCTTTGAGGAAGTGAAGGGTTATTAACTAACAGTTCTATATCATACTGGCTGCCGCTCAGCGTCATCTGCACTAACCTCACTTCGTGCACATGCACTGAATAAAAATCCACAATGTACCTTTACATACCAACATCCGTCTGGCCACACCCCTATCCGCTACCTTCATAAGCAGGTGTGTGGTCACCTACTCGCCTCCTTCTTCACTTTCACCACAAGGAAGTGCCTGTTGTATACATCACTTGACGAGGTTGTTTTAGCTGAAGAAAGTTGAGTTACGTTTACATTTTTTCTTGCTTTTTTCTTTCTCTCATAAACTTTAAAAAGAAAAAAGCGAAGTCATAATGTTTACCTCGGAGGGTCGCGCTAGCAACGTTACCCTTCACCAGCGGTTCTCCATTGCCTCCTCTGTCGTGCGTCTTGGAGCGGAGTTGAGGCCTCTTTCGTGGTCGGCAGCCGCGCCCGGTAGGCGTCCGATAGGTAGTTTGCCTCTCCAAGGAGCTGGTGCACCAGCGCCGTCTCCTGTGCGATGGCCTGGTTCCGGCTCTGGTTCCTTTGCCTCCGGAGAGTCGTCCGCTGTTGGGCGGCCGGCTCCTCTGGTGGCGGAGGATTTGAGACACAAACTTTTTGCGTCGGCTCGCTCCTGTCGCAAGATGGTGGCTTGTAGACGCGAACGGCCTGGTTTTGGTGAGTTGCTGGAGCCGGATGAGGATGCGTCTGATTCTCCATGGCCAATGGAAACAGAGGACTACATGGTAGAAGCGGACGGGTTCTTGTTTGACGCCCCGGTGGAGACATGTCCGCCGCCCGTCCAGGTAACACTGGAGGGGGGTGATAGGTCTCCTTGGGGTTCCTTGTACGCGGATGTTGGGTTAGAACCTCCGACTCGGCGGCGGGATGCCCTGCTATCAGCCACATCAGAATGTGGCTCTGTAACCAGTAGTCTGCTGCATGTGAGGGACTTGAGCTCGGTGGGGGAAAGTATGCAGGGGGAACTGCATGCTTTGTTCCCCGAGCTCATGGCGGCGGCGACAGTCGCAAACGGCGTGCCGCTGCCGCAGCCACTGCCTGTTCCTGTTCCTGATGATCTCATAGGTCATCTATGGCAACGCCGTCCTGTGAGAGAGATGGGTCGTTGTCTGTCCATTTTTCCCCTCGATGGAGGCCTACGTCCGTCAGGGACAGGTGGTCTCCCACATCATGGGCCTCACCCCCACCTACGTGCGAGTCACGAGGGTGGTGGGTTTGGTAGACGGCATGAAGGAGGGGGTGCCTCGGCTTGATAGGCCGATGGCAGCTCTCCTTTGTCCTGAGGTGGTGTGGGAGCCGTTACGGAAGCCGGTTCCCCAAGGGAAATCAGCGAGGCGGTTGACTTACTGGAGTGACCAGTCATTTATCTTCACGACTCAATCTCTGGCTGCCACTTCTAACATCGCGCAGCTGGCGAGATTCATGTCCGGGATACTGACGGGCGGTACGGAGCTGACCGATTTGCAACATGATCAGCTCGCCCAGTCTGCAGGAGCCATCCTGCATCTGATCCAGCCGCAGGCCATCGCCGCTGGGAAAGTACGTGCCCTGGCCACTCTAGTCCAGCGCCACCTTTGGCTGGAGCAGGCGCGTGTGCCGGAAAGGAAGAGGACTCCACTTCTGACGGCACCCCTCTCCGATGCTGGACTTTTCGGGTCGGCACTGCAGTTGATGACCTCGACCTGCAGGGAGATGCAGGAGGAGCGTTCCGTGCTCCAGCCTCATTTCCCCCCCGCCCGATGTCGCCGGTGGGGTTCCGCCGCCGTAGCCGCCGCTGCTACCACCGCCACTGCTGGACCTTCGGCAAAGAAGGCCAGGAGGAAAGAGGGCGCCTCCGCCACTGCAGCCGGCCCATCTACGCCCGGAGGGTTTCCCTGACTCCGCACCTATCACGGGCGGTTGAGTCATGGGTTTCCCCCTGTCATAGAAAACGTCACTAGGCACGTTTCTATTGGACGACGGCTTCTGTGAATTTTTTTTCAGACCCGTATGTAGGGTCTGTCATTGTCAAGTTGTCGGGGGAGAGCGTAGGAACTTACTGTTCTGCTACGCTCGATAAACGTGTAACTTGAGTCTGTTGGTCACATGGCTCAATGTTACCGTGGCTTTTCAATCTGTGGCTCACGTGGGAAGTCTCTCTGAGGATTCCCGTCTCCTCTCTGTGGTGAGGGTGGCGGGATGTAAGAATGTAAACAATTTTTACCCTCGGCCGCGTCACGTGGGATTCATGTCAGTCGGTGTTTCTTTCTTTTTAATGAAAAGAGGGAAGAATATGAGCACGACAACTCCTTGTCGTTCTCCCAGGCGACTTGAAGGACCAATGTCTGGTGTCTGGTTAGACTATCCATTGATGTGTTTGGGTCTCGACGCGTACATAGTGCTGGCTCGGGGTGTTTCTGATAAGAATCACGCATGAGGCTGGTACGCCTTGGTTGCTCGTTATTAAAACAGCGTTTTTATAGGGCAACTGGGATGGAGGTTTTCTCTTCCGAGCGCCTGTTACTAGGTCTCGACGGATTCTCGTTCATATCTGGGGGATGTTAACGGAATAGATCAAAACATAGGTAGAGGGGTCTCACGCCCTTGGGGTGGGCCACTGAGCGCGGTACGAATGGGACCGTCTGGGTGGCGCCCTCTTTTCATGTTTTAGATCTACATGCATACCTACCCCCTCTCTTGGAGTGGGGATGTCGGCGTGGTTAGGGCACGGGACTGGTTCTGGTCACGCTGGTCCAGGTCAGTTAACCCGTTGTCCGCCGGTGGCGCAGATCTGCTGTTCTGGTACCCTGAGGGACTTGTGCTTTTTTCGGGGGAAAAAATGCCGGGTCGGCCCGGGTGTCACAGGGTTGGGCGTTATGGAGACCCTTTGTTGGGTACATGTTGTACCCTGCGCTATCATGAAGGGGCTGGTTCTCCATTCTTTTCGCTCCTCTCTCACGCATGGCGAAGAGGGGGCTGTTGGGGTGGTCTTATGGACCTCCTCTGGTAGCCCTGTGTGCTTCCCGAGCCGCCGGGCCCGGTCCGAAGTTGTGTTTCGTCGACCCGTAGGCCTGGAATAACCCTTTTTTGAAAACTGAAACACTTGTACTGCGGTGTAGCCAGTGTATACCCGCAGGTGTGTTTTGGAGTTTTTTCTTGAGGGGTTATAGGAACAACCACCGCATGTGGTACCAAGAGGGTGGTTGATTCCCTGGTGTGTTGGAGCAGAGTCAACTCCCAGGTTACCCGGTTGAGTGTGCCCCTGCACGTTCATGACGCCTGCCAATCGTGTCAGCTTTCTCTGCCTCGGCCCCTCTGGGTCGGGGTTTTTTGGTGGAGGCTTTGTCATGGTGCGCAACAATGCCAGCATACGCCCCTTCCGCCAGGGTGCTGTTTTCAGTTGACCCCTTTGGCGCCTGTCTCGTCCGCAGTGCTCCAGGCTCGGGTCAAACGCCTGCTGCCTGGTTTAAGGGATCAACCCCCTCTGGGGTCGTCTCCTCGGTGCGCTGCCTGCTTCCGCTGTAGTGTAGCCTTTTGAGTGCTTCAAGTTACGGCCATGCTGACTGCCTGAGTTTGCCAGGGTCAGTGTGCCAGGCGGCGTACTAGTGGGGGGAAGGGCCCGCTCTTGGAGGGGCCCTGTCCGAATACGCTGGCGATGTGGGGGGCGGTGTCACTAAGTGACCGCCTGGTGAGGTCTTGATGCTGTGGCGTCATTGACCTCTCCGGGCCCCCTTTTTCCGGGGGATCCAGTCCCTTCTTCCTTCGCGCTCCGCTGCTACGGCCTTGCCACAGGGGTTGAGTTTGCTCTCGACCACGTGATTTTGGGGGCGGTAACGAGGTTTGTTCCTTCCGTTCGTTCCCTGGTGGCATGCGGGTTGTGCGTGTGCGTAGTCGTGGGGTCAAGCCACGGTCGGATCCGTCTCCCTCCCGTCCTCCAATAGGGGGGGTATCCTCCATTAGGGAGGGTCGGGGGGCTCGGTCCTCTCCGGTCTGATGGTTGTGGGGGGCCTCAGCGGGGTACATTTGTCGAGCTTCAGGCTCCCGCTCAGCTCCTGTAGTGCAGATGACGCTGAGCGGCAGCCAGTATGATATAGAACGTATGTTCTATGAATACTGGTGACGCTCAGCGTCGGGACGCCACTGCGGCCCTTGATCTCGCCTTGTGGTGAAAGATTGGGAAGGAGGCGAGTAGGTGACCACACACCTGCTTATGAAGGTAGCGGATAGGGGTGTGGCCAGACGGATGTTGGTATGTAAAGGTACATTGTGGATTTTTATTCAGTGCATGTGCACGAAGTGAGGTTAGTGCAGATGACGCTGAGCGTCACCAGTATTCATAGAACTTGGTTATATTCATAACCTTACGATTATTAATATTGGGTTAGGGTTAGGTTACCTTTGCAGAAGACTTGATGCCTTTGATCATGGCCAAGGACACGATGGCCCACGCAGCCAATAGGCAGCCCGTCATGACAGGGTTAAACTCTGTGGGCTCATCGATGGAGCTGGTGATGTCCAGAGCCTTCCGGAACCAGAAGAAAGAGGTCGGGGAGCTGCTCGCACATTCCTTTACTGTTGAGGAGGGAGGGATGGAGGGGGAGGGAGAAAGAGAGACAGAGAGAGACAGAGAGAGGGGGGGGAGAGAGAGAGAGAGAGAGAGGGGGGGAGAGAGAGAGAGAGGGGGAGAGAGAGACAGAGAGAGAGGGGAAGAGAGAGAGGGAGAGAGAGAGACATAGAGAGAGTGAGAGAGCGAGGGTGAGAGAGAGACAGAGAGGGTGAGAGAGACAGAGAGAGAGGGAGGAGAAAGAGAGAGAAAAGTCCTGTTTAATGGTTCAGAAATCATAATCTCTTTGAAAAGGAGATACTACTATTGGGGCGGCTAAGTGGCGCAGTGGGTAAGGCGCTCGCCACTACCGCAGGAGATGCTGGGTTCGAGCCCAGCTCTCGGCGTTGCTTCCGGCTTGGCTGGTCGGCAGTATTAGGGGGTGGGAAAGCCGGTGGGTGGGGATCGGACGTTGTTGACAGCGACTCCTACAGGTCGGTTGGTGCGCCTGTACAGCAGAATCAGGAAGTATCGGGGGCAGCGTGAGCCTCCCACGCGTTACTCCTCGCCACTGAGAGATCGCGCTGTACAGGTGAAAAGATGCGACGGCTGCCTCCTCGTGTACCGGAGGGGACACGTGATGCAAGGCTTCGTCCTCACTGCAGCCGACCAGTGGGAGGCATGGTCTAGCAACGTTCGAGACAGGGGAGGGGAGAATTGAAGGGAGAATTGGCGAGGCGAAATTGGGATGGGAGAAAAATTGAAAATAGGGAGAAAAAGTGGACAAAAAAAAGAAAAGGATACTACTGAATTTCAGAATTCTAATTATTAGACAGTTTAGTCTTTTATACAGATGGGCGAATTCACAAAGAATGGATTGCACGCGCTAATAGCACCCTTAACTGCATGTGAGAGAGAGAGACAGAGAGGGATAGAGATAGAGAGAGGGATAGAGAGAGAGAGACAGAGAGAGAGCGAGAGAGAGTTTTTGCTATGAGGCTCATTTGCATAGAAAGGGGCACATGTTCAGCCCACGTGATTTCTTTTCGTAGCCGCAGTTTGCGAAGACGCTCTCTGATTGGCTAGCCCACGTACAGAGAAGACCCTCTCTGATTGGTTTAGCTCCGAAGGGCTCTGGGATAGAAATATCCGCCTTGTACATATATATTCTCTGCTTCGAAGTGGTTATGCTTTGGCCCTCTTTCGAAGTGGGTTATGCTTAGAGTTTGGAATCAGGGCTGGTGGTCCATCGCCCTGCTCTAAAGATAAACTCTAAGCATAACCCACTTCGAAAGAGGGCCAAAGCATAACAACTTCGAAGCAGAGAATATATATGTACAAGGCGGAAGAGCCCTTCGGAGCTAAACCAATCAGAGAGGGTCTTCGCTGTACGCGGGCCAGCCAATCAGAGAGCGTCTTTGCAAACTACGGAAACAAAAATCAGACAGACTTTATCCACGGAGGATGAATACGCCACGACACGTTTACTCAAAACTACTTTCAGACATCTCATGTTTTATTATCTTCCTCAAGGGTTGCTGGGAAAGACTCCAGATTTACACTGAGGGGCAATCCCTGTTTTCAGTGTCGTCCAGTATCACATGATGTCAGCATCAATAATCATCAGTTAATATACAGTACAAAGTACAAGGAAGAGAAAACACTTAAATAATAAATAAAACTGTACTATACGAATATAAACATAGAATCCTTTAAGCTTTACACACTTTTAAAGCCCAACTTGCAGGTTAAACCCTACTCTTCAATTATGGGTAGTTTACATCATTGGTATCTAATTTCATTATTTATTTTTTTCCATTTGACGCCAGAAATGCCACTCAGAAAGGGTTAAAAAGGTCCATGCACGAATAACATGCACACACGAATCAAAAAAGCTTATCAGACGCTAGCAGGGCCGTGACGTCACTCGAGGCAACTTATGCCTTATGCCCGTCCGGGTCATAGTACTATTGGCTATGGCTCTGGCTAACGTTACCCCGCTAACGTTAGCATTATGGCTACTGTCGTGAACCATTTTAGATCGGGCATGTAGAGGAGTTTGGGGAACGAGTAAAATGTGCAGGTCCTCTTCTCAGACCTGTGGGGCAAAGCACTGCACACACATCATGCCGGCTAGCAAGCTATACGTTGCGGCATGTTGATACGATAGCAGCCCCTCGGATAGCACTCGGTGCATCAGTCATGAAAGGGGCTACCACAATAGCTATTAGCTAACGTTAACGTTACAAGCTCAAACGCCTTATAACTACTACTATTGTCGTGTTTATAAGTTCCCTAGCAGAATACTTGTGAGGACAAAGGTATACAAAGAGGAGAGAACCATTTTAAATCGGGCATTTATGCCGGCTAGCACGGCATGTTGATAAGCATGAACCGGTTGGGATTCGATGTTGATAAGCATGAACCGGTTGGGATTCGAATAGATGTAGCTAGGGCTGGGCGATAAAACGATAACGATAACTATCGCGATAAATTATTTCCTCGAAATAAACATGAAACGTGGTCGCAAATTTCGATATATCGATTTCCAAGCTTGGCTCCGTTCAGCCTCGGCTCAGCACACTCACTAACAACAACCAACGTTACGTGATGACGTGACGTGCATACGCACAACAGCTAACAACCAATCAGTGAAGGAGATGGCCGAGAGCGAACGAGATCCGGAAGGAGACCCAGAGCAGAGGTACTAGGACTCACTCAACAACAAGGCTTGCTAGGCTAATTAGCTTGCACGGCGTTGTTTTATATATTTACGTGCCGAGTATGTGTGTGTTTTGAATTCTGAGGCCACGTTTAAGTAGTGTGGGGTATACAGTGGACGTCGTTTCAATATATTGTGGCGGAAGAGAGTATTTTAGTGTCATATTTAGCACATTGTCGTGGAATACACCGCTTAGAAGCAACAGGCTGGCTAGGATACCTAGCTTGCACGGCACTGTTTTATATATTTACGTGCCGAGTATGTGTGTGTTTTGAATTCTGAGGCCACGTTTATAGTAGTGTGGGAGTGGACGTCGTTTCAATATATTGTGGCGGAAGAGAGTATTTTAGTGTCATATTAATTGTCATGAGATACTCCGCTTGTCGGCTAACTGTTAACGTGCGCAGACTGATGACGACATCAACTCGACTTGAGACATTCGCAGCAGCATATTAGAAGTTAATTAAACTTGACAGACATTATATCGACGATAATTATCGATATCGAATTATATGAAAATAATTTTATAATTTTATCGCAATAACGTTTTTGGTCATATCGCCCAGCCCTAGATGTAGCCCCACTCGGTGCATCAAGTTTCAAGTTTCAAGTTTCTTTAATAGTTGTCATACAGAAGTACAGAATACTTTTATACAAAATGCTTCTTACTGTTACGCTCCAGAGACTGTGCTAGACAAGATAAGTATGAAATAAAATAGTATAGCATGTAAAATAGAAGTAAAAATAGAGGTCACACTGTTCAGTATAGACATATGTACAATGTTCGATGCAGAATAGAAGTAACTGAGTTACCATAAAATATACAATATACTATGCAATGTACTAATATACAATACTATATAGTGCAAAGCAGAAATGGTACAATTTAGGTACAATTTAGGTACAATTTACAGTAAGGTGTACGAGTTGTAGTGCAAATCCTTTACCAATAAATATAAAGTGTGTTTAGGTGATCTAAAGTGTGGAGAGTGGGTGCTGCAGAGTGTTGTTTGTTTAAACCATAGGTGTCAAACTCACGGCCCGCGGGCCAAATGCGGCCCGCCACGTCATTTGATGTGGCCCCCCAAGAGCTCAGGTAAAAAAATAAAAAATAAATAATTAACATTAATATTGGGTTAAAAAATAGCAGTGTTAAAATAATTGTGGGTTAATGCGTTAATAAAGCTTTGACTTTGACAGCCTTAGTTATTACACATTCTTACACATACATGTATGTTGAACATCTGAGGTATTGATGAAGTAACAAAGGAAAAAAGCCAAAAGCACTTACTCCTCAGACATTCTTTGACAATTTTACAGCCCAAAATACAAAAAAGATCCAGGCGGAATAGGTAACAAAGGGTTGAAGAAATATTGTCTGAACTGTCAGATGCAAACTGGCTGTGTGACATAACCGAGCATCTCGCTCAATTGAATAAGAAGCTGTAGGGACGCAAACAAGTCCCACCCAAAACTTGACCAATATAGTTGTGAACTGAGAACCCTTATTTTGTTATTTTTGAGTACAGTTACAGTTGTGTGTTCATGCAGACACATAATAGCAATTTCATTACGAATTGAAAATGGGGGACCCTGATGTAAACAAGTCGAAAGTCTTTCTCTGGTCTGCATCCCCTTAACAATTGTGTGTATTGAGCTGTACTGTATTGTACCCATTCTGCAATCTGTTAATTAAAGTTAATTAAACTATCTTCTATTAGTTGGATGTATGGCCTCTGCAAGGTTGTGTGCAGCCATTTGTTTTTGTAACATCTGCTACATCTGTCCCACGTGTTCTTTGCAGCTCACAGTTGTTAGTTCTGCCCCTCTTGACTGTGACAAAAAGGTTTTGAACAAACTTAATGTCATAGCTTGTATTTGATGATATTCTTCTTTGTTATTTACTTGAATGGTTTGATCATTGATTGATGGAGTAATATGGGGTTCTGATAAACTAAAATTATTTGTTAAAATAACATAAGCTAACATATATTTGTACATTTATGCAAATGCATATGCAATATGTATAACTTGAATAAGTAATAAATACAGAAACAACATGTTTAACAATATGTAAATGAGTAGCTACATTTATTTTACATTACATTAACATTTATACGGTCTTTGGCCCTTTGAGGGCAACCATAATGCTGATGTGGCCCTCTGTGAAAATGAGTTTGACACCCCTGGTTTAAACTATACCAAAGAATTATAATAAAAAAATGAAATATATTATTTAACATTAGTTTGTGTGTGTGTGTGTGTCGTGGGACAACTACAGCATCGCAAAAACGACAGTGAATGCATGTGACACACACACATGAACTAACGTTAAATAATAGTTTTTCTTTCTTTTTTAAGAAAAAAGTATAAAACAAACAAAAAATCCCACATGCAAAATAATAATAATAGTAAAATCAATATTTATGTCCCGATTTATCGATTCTTCCAAATGGCATATCGGCTCAGCGTTAGTGAAAAGACACACACATACACAGGGTGTTGTGTACCTGTCTGGTTGGTCAGCATGTCGACGGGACAGGTGCGTGTTGTGTACCTGTCTGGTTGGTCAGCATGTCGACGGGACAGGTGCGTGTTGTGTACCTGTCTGGTTGGTCAGCATGTCGACGGGACAGGTGCGTGTTGTGTACCTGTCTGGTTGGTCAGCATGTCGACGGGACAGTGCTCCCAGGGCAGGGGGTACTGGAAGGAGTTCCCCAAGTAGAACAGACTCCAGGCGATGATCACGTTGTAGTACAGAGCCACGTAGAAGCACACCTGAGGAGAGAGGAAAGGGTTAAACACACCTGAGAGGAAAGGGAAGGTTTAAACACACCTGAGAGGAAAGGAACGGGTTAAACACACCTGAGAGGAGAGGAAAGTGTTAAACACGCCTGAGAAGATAGGAAAGGGTTAAACACGCCTGAGAGGAGAGGAAAGGGTTAAACCCGCCAGAGAGGAGAGGAAAGGGTTAAACACACCTGAGGAGAGAGGAAAGGGTTAAACACACCTGAGAAGAGAGGAAAGGGTTAAACACACCTGAGAGGAAAGGGTTAAACAGGCCTGAGGAGAGAGGAAAGGGTTAAACACGCCTGAGAAGAGAGGAACGTGTTAAACACGGCTGTGAAGAGAGGAAGGGGTTAAACACGGCTGTGAAGAGAGGAAGGGGTTAAACACGGCTGTGAAGAGAGGAAAGGGTTAAACATGCCTGAGAAGAGAGGAAAGGGTTAAACAGGATATTTGCTGTATTTATTTATATTTTTTGAGAAATGGTAACTTGGTGATCCTTTTCTGTATTTAAAAAAATATACATGATTTTGTTTTTGAGAAATGGTCACACTTATCCAAATATGCTATTTTTATGGAAAAGTGTGGAGCTGCAACAGATGGCACTTTAGTGATCATTTTCTGTAATTTTATTTAAAGAAATATGCTATTTGATTTACTACTACAAGCAGTGTAATGTCAACAGTACTAAGCCATTTAGACCTGGGCCCTATTCCCCGTACCTGGTTCAACTAAGTCGATCAAGAGTCCCATTATCCAGATTCAATTAACCCGATGTTTGAAGCCGGGATTTTCCTGTTCCTCGAAGGTAGATTCAGTCTCGTTAACTCGAACCAGACTTGATACTCAGGATCAGTGCGCGCGCCCGCCTCAGCTGAGAAGACAGCAAGTGTCGAGAGCAGAAATCCTGATTTTCTAACGGCATTGATTGATTGATTGATTTAAAACTTTATTAACAGATTGCAGTACGGCTCAATAGCCTCGCCGACAAGTTAAATGCATAATCTATAGGCAAATTTTAAGTCCCTCATTACCCCAATCAATCAGATTATATTTCTTTAAACATGCCCTGCTGGCAGTAGGTTCATGGAATGGATAATCAAATGAGATCTTGCTAGCGAAAATAATTAGTTCAACAGTTTCAGAATAAGGATACGGCTCTCTTATCCATTGATGGATGTATGGTTGATGTTTCATTTGTCTGCCACCGTGGTCTGATGGTCGAGCATTTTGCCTTTCACACGGAAGACCCGCGTTCGAATCCTACTTCTTCTAGTTTTCTTTTTGAAATGTAAATACTTCAATTTGGTGCACGTTGAGAGCTATATAAAGAATGACATCCTCAATGCATGTAGATTTATAATATTTTAACTTAAAACTAGGCTACTTTTGCGTATAATCATTAATATTATATTCCCAAAAAATTCTATTTGAAACGCGGGGTCTCGAACTCTGGTCGCCCGCTTGCCAGGAGTGAACACTGGCCGTTGGACCACTGTGCCAGACGGGATATATTCATTGTGTATCCATCAATGGACAAGTGAACCGTGTTTAGAATATTTTTCTTTTGAATGAAGTTTTATCTCTTTATTCTCAAATGCATTAATCCCAGTTACAATATCACAATAACGTGTGAGTGATGATACAATTCAACAATCCTCAGATTCCTCGTAATTCATAATCCACAAAAACCACAATCCACGCATAGACACTTCAATTTTATGCTTGAATGAAACACAATCCATGCGCTCCGTTAAACATCCACAGCGGAAAATATGAAAGGAATCAGAGCCAAACGAGCGATAGGTTTCAATCATTAAAAATATCCCTGCGGGATTCACATTTGCAATGCTGCACGTTGTTAAAATAACCACATAATGTGTACATCGCACCTAGCGAGCGCCACGGTATATATAACGTGCATTATTTAGGACAACGTGAATTTAGTATCAGCATTTTGGGTCTATTTCACATTTCAAAAGCCCCCTCTAGAAGAATGAAGCACAAGAACATAATTCAGAATGGTATAATGCAGATCTAGACTGTGAGGATCATTTCAGGAAGCGAGCTGGCATTTCTTTGCGGGGGCGTGGCCATGGTTCATCCAGCTAACTGAATTTAACCCTGCTCTCGACCAGGCTCAAACTTTCTGATCTGTTACCATGGTGATTTAGACAATCGAGCGTCGGGGAATGGAAAGGTCTGGCTTAAGTCAGGCTATACTGGAAATTATCCGGCTAACTCAGTTAGCCAGGTACGGGGAACGGGGCCCTGAAACACCTGTTAATAATGCATTATATAGCCTGCATATACACACAAATGTGTTTCCCGGTTTCTTAAATAAACATTATTTTGAAAGCAAGCAGTTTTGTCATCATTGTAGCAAGAAAGACAGGACCGGAAAAGTCTTTATCGTATGTAGGGGTGCCCTGGAATATTTTATTGAACACAGGGGTGCCTTGGCAGCAGAAAGGTTGAGAACCCCTGGTAGACGACTAGATAGAACTAAGATGACTAGATAGAACTAAGATGACTAGATAGAACTAAGAGGACTAGATAGAGCTAAGACGACTAGATAGAACTAAGAGGACTAGATAGAGCTAAGTGGACTAGATAGAGCTAAGAGGACTAGATATAACTAAGACGACTAGATAGAGCTAAGACAACTAGATAGAGCTAAGACAACATGATAGAGCTAAGACGACTAGATAGAGCTAAGACAACTAGATAGAGATAAGACGACTAGATAGAGCTAAGACGACTAGATAGAGCTAAGACAATTAGATAGAGCTAAGACGACTAGATAGAGCTAAGAGGACTAGATAGAGCTAAGACAACTAGATAGAGCTAAGACGACTAGATAGAGCTAAGACAACTAGATAGAGCTAAGAGGACTAGATAGAGCTAAGAGGACTAGATAGAACTAAGAGGACTAGATAGAGATAAGAGGACTAGATAGAACTAAGAGGACTAGATAGAGCTAATACAACTAGATAGAACTAAGACAACTAGATAGAGCTAAGACAACATGATAGAGCTAAGACGACTAGATAGAGCTAAGACAACTAGATAGAGATAAGACGACTAGATAGAGCTAAGACGACTAGATAGAGCTAAGAGGACTAGATAGAGCTAAGTGGACTATATAGAGATAAGAGGACTAGATAGAACTAAGAGGACTAGATAGAGATACGAGGACTAGATAGAGCTAAGACAACTAGATAGAGATAAGAGGACTAGATAGAGCTAAGACAACATGATAGAGCTAAGAGGACTAGATAGAGCTAAGAGGACTAGATAGAGCTAAGTGGACTAGATAGAGCTAAGAGGACTAGATAGAACTAAGACAACTAGATAGAGCTAAGACAACTAGATAGAACTAAGACGACTAGATAGAGCTAAGACAACTAGATAGAGCTAAGAGGACTAGATAGAACTAAGAGGACTAGATAGAGATAAGAGGACTAGATAGAACTAAGAGGACTAGATAGAGATAAGAGGACTAGATAGAGCTAAGACAACATGATAGAGCTAAGAGGACTAGATAGAGCTAAGACGACTAGATAGAGCTAAGACAAGTCGATAGAGCGACTCTACAGATTAATACACAAAACACAATAACTGACATGAAGACAAGGGGAGTGACAACACATGAGGAACACCTGGGGTGACTGCAATAAGATAAGAGGATAACACAGAATAAGATAAGAGGATAAAACACTGAATAAGATAAGAGGATAACACTGAATAAGATAAGAGGATAACACTGAATAAGATAAGAGGATAACACAGAATAAGATAAGAGGATAAAACACTGAATAAGATAAGAGGATAACACTGAATAAGATAAGAGGATAACACTGAATAAGATAAGAGGATAACACTGAATAAGATAAGAGCATAACACTGAATAAGATAAGAGGATAAAACACTGAATAAGATAAGAAGATAACACACTGAATAAGATAAGAGGATGAAACACTGAATAAGATAAGAGCTTAACACTGAATAAGATAAGATGATAACACTGAATAAGATAAGAGGATAAAACACTGAATAAGATAAGAGGATAACACTGAATAAGATAAGAGGATATAACAGTGAATAAGATAAGAGGATAACACTGAATAAGATAAGATGATAACACTGAATAAGATAAGATGATAACACTGAATAAGATAAGAGGATAACACTCAATAAGATAAGAGGATAAAACATTGAATAAGATAAGAGGATAAAACACTGAATAAGATAAGATGATAAGACTGAATAAGATAAGATGATAACACTGAATAAGATAAGAGGATAACACACTGAATAAGATAAGAGGATAAAACACTGAATAAAATAAGAGGATAACACAGAATAAGATAAGAGGATAACACTGAATAAGATAAGAGGATAAAACACTGAATAAGATAAGAGGATAAAACACTGAATAAGATAAGAGGATAAAACACTGAATAAGATAAGAGGATAAAACACTGAATAAGATAAGAGGATAAAACACTGAATAAGATAAGATGATAACACTGAATAAGATAAGAGGATAAAACACTGAATAAGATAAGAAGATAAAACACTGAATAAGATAAGAGGATAACACTGAATAAGATAAGAGGATAACACTGAATAAGATAAGAGGATAACACTGAATAAGATAAGATGACAACACTGAATAAGATAAGAGGATAAAACACTGAATAAGATAAGATGATAACACTGAATAAGATAAGAGGATAAAACACTGAATAAGATAAGAGGATGCCACACTGAATAAGATAAGAGGATAACACTGAATAAGATAAGATGACAACACTGAATAAGATAAGAGGATAAACACTGAATAAGATAAGATGATAACACTGAATAAGATAAGAGGATAAAACACTGAATAAGATAAGATGATAACACTGAATAAGATAAGAGGATAAAACACTGAATAAGATAAGAGGATAACACACTGAATAAGATAAGAGGATAACACTGAATAAGATAAGATGACAACACTGAATAAGATAAGAGGATAAACACTGAATAAGATAAGATGATAACACTGAATAAGATAAGAGGATAAAACACTGAATAAGATAAGATGATAACACTGAATAAGATAAGAGGATAAAACACTGAATAAGATAAGAGGATAACACACTGAATAAGATAAGAGGATAACACTGAATAAGATAAGAGGATAACACTGAATAAGATAAGATGACAACACTGAATAAGATAAGAGGATAAACACTGAATAAGATAAGATGATAACACTGAATAAGATAAGAGGATAAAACACTGAATAAGATAAGAGGATAACACAGAATAAGATAAGAGGATAAAACACTGAATAAGATAAGAGGATAAAACACTGAATAAGATAAGATGATAACACTGAATAAGATAAGAGGATAACACTGAATAACATAAGAGGATAACACACTGAATAAGATAAGAGGATAACACTGAATAAGATAAGAGGATAACACTGAATAAGATAAGATGATAACACTGAATAAGATAAGAGGATAACACAGAATAAGATAAGAGGATAACACTGAATAAGTTAAGATGATAACACTGAATAAGATAAGCGGATAACACTGAATAAGATAAGAGGATAACACTGAATAAGATAAGATGATAAAACACTGAATAAGATAAAATGATAAAACACTGAATAAGATAAGATGATAAAACACTGAATAAGATAAGAGGATAAAACACTGAATAAGATAAGAGGATAAAACACAGAATAAGATAAGAGGATAAACACTGAATAAGATAAGTTGATAACACTGAATAAGATAAGAGGATAACACAAAATAAGATAAGAGGATAAAACACTGAATAAGATAAGAGGATAACACTGAATAAGATAAGATGATAAAACACTGAATAAGATAAGATGATAAAACACAATAAGATAAGATGATAACACTGAATAAGATAAGAGGATAAAACACTGAATAAGATAAGAGAATAAAACAGAATAAGATAAGAGGATAACACTGAATAAGATAAGAGGATAACACAGAATAAGATAAGAGGATAACGCTGAATAAGATAAGAGGGTAACACTGAATAAGATAAGAGGATAAAACACTGAATAAGATAAGAGGATAAAACACTGAATAAGATAAGAGGATACAACACTGAATAAGATAAGATGATAAAACACTGAATAAGATAAGAGGATAAAACACTGAATAAGATAAGAGGATAAAACACTGAATAAGATAAGATGATAACACTGAATAAGATAAGAGGATAAAACACTGAATAAGATAAGAGGATAACACAGAATAAGATAAGATGATAACACTGAATAAGATAAGAGGATAACACTGAATAAGATACGAGGATAACACTGAATAAGATAAAGGGATAAAACACAGAATAAGATAAGAGGATAACACAGAATAAGATAAGAGGATAAAACACTGAGTAAGATAAGAGGATAAAACACTGAATAAGATAAGAGGATAACACTGAATAAGATAAGAGGATAACACTGAATAAGATAAGAGGATATAACACATACGTCGGCAGAACACACACTCCTGGTTAAAACACAAAAATAACTGTAACTGGGTTTAAACACACTATAACATAGAAAGAGACAATAAACCACACAATTATAACTATCTTGATCAAAGGTGTGTGGGTCTATTATTTTTCTCATTATACTATCCACTGAACTGCTTTATGTGTACAACCTCAATCTTTAGAAAATTTTACCAGCATCTTTAATATTGCAAGTTGGGAATCACAAGGTGAAGTGTTTTTGATACAAGTTTGCTGCATGCACCAGGGATTGTGTGTTTATGGAGGTTTATCGAATAATTTCTCCGACAGGACGTCATGCATCGGTGTGATTTATTTTTTTCAACATTTTGAAACATTCAAGACGTTTTCACAGCGTGTGCAATGCTGTGTTGTTAGTGTAGAGAGAAGGGGATATGATTTAAATGTACAGTATGGTTAATAACACGTACGTTGTGGCCCGTTTCTCAGCTCAGCTGTATCCAATCGCTTGCCTATAGCAAGTAGCGTACAGTATATGCATATAACATTGTTTAGAAACCTATTTTGCAAACGTTAGAATTAGTGCCGTCAATCGATTAAAATATTTAATCTGATTAATCGCATGATTGTCCATAGTTAACTCACAATTAATCGCAAATTAATCGCATTAAAAATGTAAAATTATCTACCTTAAACGGATCTTTTTCAAGTTCCAAGTTTTAATACTCTTATCAACATGAGAGTCAACAAATGCTTGCTTTATGCAGCCATTTAACCCTTTCTCTGCCACACTTATATCCATCCTTGTAGCCAGTCTGCCAGCTCTATTTGTCTATGGAGATGTTCACCTACTTTGCAGGGCTATAACTTTTTAAATTGTATTGCTAAATTGACATTACTATGGCCCATTCAACATCGATTAGCTATCGTTCAGGATGTAGGAACGTTTTACTTTTTCATTCACACATTCATACAAAAATACGGTCTAGAGTATAAATATGTTTTTATTGTTTTCTGCAGTATTTCATAGAACGTGAGTTATAGCCATAAATGCTATATTAGATCATCAAATGCAGTTTGATACCAATTGACGCCAGATAAAAAATGTCAACTGTACAAGGTCCCAGACGTTATCACTCATCATGCGCGGTTGACTGGAGGGGGGGGGGGGGGGGGGGGGGTCGTTTATAAGTCCGTGGCCGACGTTAAATCATTCATGTAGTATGGGTGATATATAGATCAGAACAGTTTGTATGGATAATAATAATCAAAACCGCTGAAACTCACCCCAGTCTCCTCTTACCGTTGGGTGATGAGCGTGGAGCAAAAAGATCGCTATTATGGGATGTTGATCTATGCGATCCATTTCCAGGTTGTATAATACTATATACTTCCTAATAATGTTGTTTATTGAGTTATGGCAACGAATCGATTATCCAGTGTGTCAAGATGGAGTCCTGCGAGCGATAGCGAGTGGCCGGAGGGAATAGGGAGACACACCGGCGTCACAATTATCAACATCCGGTTGTAACTCGCCGATCGGCCACCAGGTGGCGGTATTGAAGCGTTGGAGAGTTGAGCGGAGTCCTACAGCACCAGTCAAGGATCCATGGGTGAAATATGAATACCATGACAGAAATTTGAAATATTGATCTCAAAGACGCTGTAAAACGTCATTGGCAGATTACGCATGGCGAGGAATGGCGTCTTAACACGTCATCGGCGGAGAAAGGGTTAACACAAAAGGATGACCCTCATGCATTGCAAATTTGCATCAAATTCAAAACAGAGTGATGCACAAAATAACTTAAAAGAAAATAATAATTTAAAACAATGGATAAAGTGTGCATGAAATAATAGGGGGGGGAAAACGTTAGGAACTTGTTACATTCACCCACACAAGGACTGAGGACTCACCCCCCCCCCTCTCTCACACACACACACACTCTCCCAGCTCTCTTTCTCTCTTGCCCCTTCCTCATCTCTCTCACCCCCCTCTCTCTCTATCTCTCTCACACAGACACACACACACACACTTTGAGTCAGAAACAAACATAGTATCAATGAGAGTATCAATAATACACCTGAGTGAAGTCTAGTAAAAAAATTTAAATAAAAATAAAAAGTAAAAAAATATATAAAAGGAATTCTCTAAAAGGTTAATCGTGAGTTACAAAGAATAGAGGCGTTAATAGAATTGTGCGTTAATACCGCGTTAACTTTGACAGCCTTAGTTAGAATGTGTTTGTCCATTTTCATCAAGATGTACTCCGTGGATGACATGCTAACGTCACGTTACTGGTCTGTAACTTGGCAACAAAGAGAGCTGCTATTGGTCGAGCGCAAGATACGTGACAGAACTCACACCAATACGTCAAATAACACTATGCGGTGACCATGTATCCGTTCGCGAGGAAAGATCTAGTCCCGCCTCGAAAATTATGATTGCGCAAAACCGGGTGGATTCTAAATGGAGAACTTTTTATTCCTAAATCTACACCAATAGATCTTTAGCCCAGAGTGAAAATTGTGTAGTCCGCCGAGGTGGGAACGAGAATAGTTTTCTAGCCACTTCTCAGCCTTCACTATACGGCCTAAATTGCTTGATGTGAAACATTATTCCCACGCTCCTCCTTGTGCCTCTGTAACGTTACGCACCAACTCACAAGCTGATTGGCCCTGTAGCTTACACACACACACACACACACACACACACACACACACACACACACACACACACACACACACACACACACACACACACACACACACACACACACACACACACACACACACACACACACACACACACACACACACACACACACACACACACACACACACACACACACACCACATGTTCCACAGATTCAAGGAAGTCGTATAGAAGTTTTCTGAAAGTATATGTAAAATATACATATGTCCCCTTTAGAGAATCTCTTAAAGCTCTTGAGCGTGCATTTTGTGCGTGTGCATGCCTGAGTGAGTGTCTGTGTGTGTATGTGTATCTGTGTGTGTCTATGTGTGTGTATCTGTGTGTGTGTGTCTGTCTCTGTGTGTGTGTGTGTCTCTGTGTGTGTCTGTGTGTCTCTGTGTGCGGAGAGACATGTGATCTGTGTGACCAATAGGCTGCAGCCTGTAAATCACAGCAACATGGAGACAGAAAGTCTTGCCATGTGCAGTGTCTCATGTTACAAGAGGAGTGTCTTCATGCAGTCTCTCGTGTGACCACAGGGGTGCAGGGGGGGGGGGGGGGGGGGGGGGGGGGGGAATGGTACAGGGGGGGGGGGGGGGGGGGGGGGTGCAGGGGGTGGAGGTGGGGGGTGGTGCAGGGGGGGGGGGGTTGGGTGGGGGGGGGCTAAATAAACTTTAGTTCCAGACGTTAACTAACAGCTTGTATTTATTGGCTGAAGTCCTAAATATGGCCGAAGTCCTCCTATAGGGGTCATCCCCAGGCACCTCTGAGATCTACCAGGCCTACTAGGGGGCTGTGGGGGGTTGTGGGGGGGGGTTAAGGACAGGGTATCTTGGGGGGTTGTGGGGGGGTTACAGCAGATGCCACATACAGTAGAAGTGTTATACATCATCTGAAGGCGATTGAGGAAGCTGAAAAAGGAAAAATATGTCTTATCTCATCTCAATACTTCCCTCATGCACACACACAGACACACACTTTTCAACGTGTTTGCCAGGTTGCCAGGTTGTGCAGAATAAATTAACATTGACAGTCCCTCAAGCTAATCTGGCAATATGAATCTTGTGTTTCATGACTTGGAACCCACATTATACCCACATAACCCACATTATACCCACTATACCCACATAACCCACATTATACCCACATAACCCACATTAAGGTTTGTGTAGGTGTAATATCCAAACGTCTTGTAGTGAGTTTCGAACACCCTTTAAGCCAGAGTAGGTGAATAACGGGAGTCTTGAACGTGAACGACAGGACCACGTATAGGTTTACAATTCAATAAAATAAAGAAAACATACAGTAACACGTCAACATCGCTCGTCGCACGGTCAAAAGCTATGACGCTTCAATCTACGCTATCTGGCTCCATTCACAAAACTCCAGCTGCCTTCTTCACATGACATTTCCGGTCTATCAAAATAAAGAAATGTTTTTATCACATCGTCTCATTGTCTCTTTTTAAACAAACAAAATCTTATCAAATCATGAAATCATGACAATTCTTTTTTTTAACTATATAGACTATTAACACTTTCAGAGCCCAAGCTTAATTCCTTTTTACCCCCTTGAATGCCCAGCACCACTTCAATGTTAACGTTAATATCGCCTAATCTATGTTTTGTTGTGTCTAATCTGCCCGTCGCTTATCAAAGACCCATTGTCGAAGCAGATTTTTTTTTTATCGGTTCGTTTCCGTTTTCTAGCATTTTGAAAAGCACTCGTTTTCACGGAAAATAAAAAGAATCCGTGATAAACGCCCTGTACTGGAATATTCTAGAACGTTGTCATTTTTCGGTCTATTTATGAATCGTTTTCAAATAAACGCTAGATTATCGATAGTATATGTTTACGTATGCACGCTGGTGCCGTGAGCTGAAAATCGATTCTCTTAGTTCCTGATCGCTCGCACAGACAAACAGCCATATCACACATAGGGGAAAAGCTTATATCTCCATGAAAACAGGTCTGATTATCCTAAGACTGGTAAAATAGATTCCTTACCTGAGATCAGATGGTATCCAAAAAGATTATTCCAATTCCTGATCGCCATTCCAAAAATCAATCCTTTTATTGATCCAATACTAGGTACTGTAAAGACATATTACACGCTGTTCTGATGGTCCACAATGACTCCGAGCGGCTCTGGGTACATGCGTGAGAAGTAAAATGTGGATTCCGGATTTTTTTTTTCTCATCCATTTTCATTGAGTCCATTCCAAAAGGGTGCATTACCATCTGGGAGACGATAGGGGGCGCTTTTTTCACATCTGAGCGCCTGATGGAGCTGGTTTCCCAACGGTAGATGAAATATGAATTCAGATCGTTAATAAAAAAAAATTCACGCTAATTGTCGTGATGGGCATTCAGGGGGCGGACTGCTAACACGTGTTATGTCGTCCGTGGCATCCAAAGTGTTAATGGTTCGGTACTTTATCGATACTCTTATCGGTTCTTTCTGATTATTTTGCAAGAATTGCATATTCTTGGTATCTAGGGACATCTATGGACCTCAGTGAATGTATTCCCAGTGTCAGAAATATTGTGTCTATTACTAGGCTTGCTTAAATTGTGATAAAACAATTGACAGTGAATAACACCATGCTAATAATGACCAGACATGAAAACAAAAAATCTAAGGAAATTAATAAAGGGAAGATGAGTAAACAGAAGGTTCTGTAGATACAGTACTGAATTCTCCCATCCGGACCAATGCAATTTGAAATATTATTATAGAATATAGAATAGCAGGCTTATAAATGACCTTATTATAACCAATTTGCACATTCATATATATACTAGGGATGTCCGATATTATCGGCCTACCGATATTATCGGCCGATATCGGCATTAAAATGTGATATCGGAAAATATCGGTATCGGTTTTCAAAAAGAAATTATTTACTTTTCTATAACGTTTATTTACCCAGGCAAGCAAGTAAGAACGAATTCTGATTACATTTATTGTCAAAAGTATGCATAATGTTGTGTTAATTTCACAACAAGAGATATGTAATGTTAATTACCTGAAATTATTAAATTCTTTGGGGGGGGAAACCCTGCATATATCGGTATCGGTTGATATCGGTATCGGAAATTAAGAGTTGGACAATATCGGTATAGGTAAAAAAGCCAATATCGAGCATCCCTAATATATACATATATTATCTTTCAAATGGCCGAGTTCAATTTGGATTTAGTATCACCAGGCGTGCATAATAACAGATAATGAACTCTACTGTAATCTACTGTACTTTTTTATTTTCACCACAGTGCAACCGTTTTGAAACTAATTTCAGATCTAATTGTTGCTGCATGCTAACAATAGGGAAGAGAAACTAACTGTATTTCAATATTTGTCAATAACGTTACATTTTGTGGTATATTATCCCGAATAATAAGAGTTATTCAAATAATGCATACAGAACTATGAACCTTGAACCCCATAGATTCATTCAGGAAGTGTAGTTTTGAAAAATTCCAACACAGATCCAGAGCTTTGGATGTCCGCTACAAAATGGCCAATGATTCAAGGTTTTCCAAAATGATTAAAAGTTTTCCAAAATGTGCGCCTCTCGCGAAATATACAGACATTTCGAGAAGGAAAATCTATCTAATAACACTTTAACCTATTCCTAAACTAACGTATTATGATAATATACATTATAAATGCTGTTGTGACATGGTTATGATGTTTATACTTGAATACTTTGAAAATAAAAACGCTAATTTTGTAGAACATTCTGGAGATATTGATTTATGACCAGATGTCATTCGCGGTCCACCGACGGACCGCACAGGCAGAAGAGGTTAAGGTGTGTCTGTAATGACCTGCGTGGCTTTAAGGTGTGTCTGTAACGATCTCACCATGCGGCTGCAGTAACCTCCTCACCATGCAGCTGGAGTACCCGATGCCGGCCAGCTTGGGGGAGATGTGCTTCCAGACGCCGATGCTGCCCTGCCGGATACACTGGCCCGCAGCCAGCTCCATGAAGAAGAGCGGGACCCCAACCAGAACCAGGAGCACCACGTACAGCAGCATGAAGGCCCCTGGGGGATGGAGGGGGAGCAGAGACACGTATGAGGAATATAGAGAACTCCTGCTGCCTCATGAAGGACACACCCTGCTTCCACCTGTTCCACCTGTTACCATCAGGCAGGTGTTACAGGTGTATGTTACCATCAGGCAGGTGTTACAGGTGTATGTTACCATCAGGCAGGTGTTACAGGTGTATGTTACCATCAGGCAGGTGTTACAGGTGTATGTTACCATCAGGCAGGTGTTACAGGTGCATGTTACCATCAGGCAGGTGTTACAGGTGCATGTTACCATCAGGCAGGTGTTACAGGTGTATGTTACCATCAGGCAGGTGTTACAGGTGTATGTTACCATCAGGCAGGTGTTACAGGTGCATGTTACCATCAGGCAGGTGTTACAGGTGCATGTTACCATCAGGCAGGTGGTACAGGTGTATGTTACCATCAGGCAGGTGTTACAGGTGCATGTTACCATCAGACAGGTGTTATAGGTGCATGTTACCATCAGGTAGGTGTTACAGGTTTATGTTACCATCAGGTAGGTGTTACAGGTGCATGTTACCATCAGGCAGGTGTTACAGGTGTATGTTACCATCAGACAGGTGTTACAGGTTTATGTTACCATCAGGTAGGTGTTACAGGTGTATGTTACCATCAGGCAGGTGTTACAGGTGTATGTTACCATCAGACAGGTGTTACAGGTGTATGTTACCATCAGGCAGGTGTTACAGGTGTATGTTACCATCAGACAGGTGTATGTTACCATCAGACAGGTGTTACAGGTGTATGTTACCATCGGGCAGGTGTTACAGGTGTATGTTACCATCAGACAGGTGTTACAGGTGCATGTTACCATCAGACAGGTGTTACAGGTGTATGTTACCATCAGACAGGTGTTACAGTTGTATGTTACCATCAGGCAGGTGTTACAGGTGTATGTTACCATCAGACAGGTGTTACAGGTGTATGTTACCATCAGACAGGTGTATGTTACCATCAGACAGGTGTTACAGGTGTATGTTACCATCAGACAGGTGTTACAGGTGTATGTTACCATCAGACAGGTGTTACAGGTGCATGTTACCATCAGACAGGTGTTACAGGTGTATGTTACCATCAGACAGGTGTTACAGGTGTATGTTACCATCAGACAGGTGTTACAGGTGCATGTTACCATCAGACAGGTGTTACAGGTGTATGTTACCATCAGACAGGTGTTACAGGTGTATGTTACCATCAGGCAGGTGTTACAGGTGTATGTTAGGTGTATGTTACCATCAGACAGGTGTTACAGGTGCATGTTACCATCAGACAGGTGTTACAGGTGTATGTTACCATCAGACAGGTGTTACAGGTGTATGTTACCATCAGGCAGGTGTTACAGGTGTATGTTACCATCGGACAGGTGTTACAGGTGTATGTTACCATCAGAGAGGTGTTACAGGTGTATGTTACCATCGGGCAGGTGTTACAGGTGCATGAGAGAAATATCACACTTTTTAGAAACATAAAATTTGTTCTCATGTTAGATTAGGTCTTTAGAAAAATGAAATTATGTAATTAACTAATCTTAAATTAAGTAGATGAATATGTAGGCTATCACCTTCTTGTGCTTTATAAGAGGTGTACTGTGTATTGGACTATAGACCATAGTCACAGTATTCTTCCTGCTTTATAATAGAGGTGCTGGACTATAGACCATAGTCACAGTATTCTTCCTGCTTTATAATAGAGGTGTACTGTGTCCTGGACTATAGACCATAGTTACAGCATTCTTCCTATCAGTTGCAACCCAGCTGTCTGATTTCTCAGGCCTGCTAGCTCTAAGGTGAGTTAGCATAGCTTTCTGGGACATCTTGTATTAATGCTTCAGTGATATTGAAACGAGAGCTGTCATCCATAAAGAAAGTAGTTTTAGGTTTAAAGTAGAGGTGGGCATAGATAAAAAAAATTAATCTAGATTAATCTATCTGCAGTTAATCCTGGAGATTAATCTAGATTAAAATGGCTCATTTGAAGTCTGCCCAAGGCATTCAAAATATGTGTGTTCTACCCAAATAATGACCAGAAGTAAGTCCTTACTTTTTCTTTCCTCCTTACGTTTCTCAGGCCAGGTGGCCCATTACACCATGAGCCCATCTCCCTTTTCCAAAATACATTACAGACTGTTTGAAAAAGCAGTTTTGCTATGATAATTGGTAATGAAATATCAAAATAATGTTCAATAAGATGTACTTGTGTTTAATAAATTGTTTTATTCAGAACACAAATAATGTTACCAGTACAGTCACTCAGTATGTGACATGGCTTGACTCAATCAGTCCAATCTCTACTTCTCCTTCTTCCACCAGTCACTCAGGCAGACCAGCTTGTTCACATTGGCTGGTGACAAACTAGCTCTCTTCTTCTGTACAATATGGCCTATTAAAGAGAACAGTCTCTCGCATGGGACAGTTGAGGCAGGGGTCCCCAAGTACTTCAGGGCAATGTGGGCCAGCTTACCATAGACAGCAGTGTGGTCTGACCACCACTCAAGTTTCTTTAATAGTTGTCATACAGAAGTACAGAATACTTTCATACAAAATGCTTCTTGCTGTTACGCTCCAGAGACTGTGCTAGACAAGATACACATTAAATGCACCTACTGTTGGTACAGACAAAACTCTTAAAACTATAAATATTAACAAAAGTAAGCACAATCTCGACGGAGCGAACAGACAGGCGACCGGGCATAGCGGCGCCATCTTGTGAACACTTCAATGGACCCTGATCCAAGCTGGCACTTGGCTCTACCTTGTACCTCTCCACAGCATTGCGTACTGGTGTGTCGTCATCCGACTCTGACTCTGATCCCATCAGTAGAAGGGCTGTTTTCTTTTTAGCTTGTAACATATAGCTTAACTTAGTTAGCAGCTAACGTTAGTTAAAAAGGTTTTTAACCACAACAGGCATATAGTAATGGCGAGGATATAAAGCATGTTAAAGACGCATTTATTGGACGCATTGCTCGCAAAGTTTACATAGAACAGCGCGACTCCCAAGAGGAGTTATCACAGGCTGTAGAACGCAGGACTGAAGAGATGCTTCTTAAACTAAAGTGTGGGTACTGCTCAGCCCCTCCCTGCAGCTGGAGCGTTATGTGACTGTAGCCGCGTTTTGAATACGTCATCACAAGAACACGTTAGGTCCAACTTTGAGAATAGATTAACGGCGGTAATTTTTTTATCGCGCAATAAGAGTCCGCCGTTAACAACGGCCCGGCCTTAGTTTAAAGTTAAGTAAACATTAAGTAGCCGAGGTATAAAAAAAAAAGGCAAAAACATGATGTTACCCAGATACCAAAGCGTTCTGAATATCATGATCCCAAGAGACAGTTTCAGTTCTACACTGATGCCCACAGGCCCGGAGCATCAAGAGACAGTTATACAATGGCATGCAAATATCTTGATTCTGATTGGCTGAAACAGTCAAGTTAGCCGTTGTTATTTCGTATAACACACTCCACGTGACCCCAGATACCTCCCACAACCGAATAACTTTTTCTGAATGAGTCCGCCATAGATAGACAAATGGAAGTATGAATATATTTTGAATGAATCCTCCAAAAAAGATAGTCAACTAGAATATGTTAGTTCGTTACACATGTGTTGGATTATGTAATTGGTTTGTCATGACCCATTGTGAAACAAAAGAAAATCTAAAAAAAAAAAAAAAAAAAAATGGCAGTCGATTTTGTTTTTGGTCAGACTTGGATCTACCATTGGATCTACTTTCTCTGTGGATGGTTTTGTGAATAAATCTCCATTATGCTTCAATTACTGTGTGTTTATTGTATAGCAATAAGGTTGGGTGAATTCGGGCCATTGTATAAAAGCATTAAATCACTTGAAGTTGTGTGTTATACTCATTAGATCATGCCTAGGGGGGTCTAACAACCCTCCGCTGCGCGTCGGGCCTAACAACCACCCCTAGGCGTGATCTAATGAGTATAACACACTCCTGCGCATGATGTAATGCTTAATTCTACACTGAGGCCCACAGGTCCAGAGGGTCAAGAGACAGTTCTACACTTATGCCCACAGGTCCAGAGGGTCAAGAGACAGTTCTACACTGATGCCCACAGGTCCAGAGGGTCAAGAGACAGTTCTACACTGATGCCCACAGGTCCATAGCATCAAGAGACAGTTCTACACTGATGCCCACAGGTCCAGAGCATCAAGAGACAGTTCTACACTGATGCCCACAGGTCCAGAGGGTCAAGAGACAGTTCTACACTGATGCCCACAGGTCCAGAGCATCAAGAGACAGTTCTACACTGATGCCCACAGGTCCAGAGCATCAAGAGACAGTTCTACACTGATGCCCACAGGTCCAGAGCATCAAGAGACAGTTCTACACTGATGCCCACAGGTCCAGAGCATCAAGAGACAGTTCTACACTGATGCCCACAGGTCCAGAGCATCAAGAGACAGTTCTACACTGATGCCCACAGGTCCAGAGGGTAGCAGCTACAACTCATCTCACGATTCACGCTGTTTCTATGTGCAACGAAAACTCTGTGAGCAA
Source organism: Notolepis coatsorum (assembly GCF_963971535.1). Classification (NCBI taxonomy): domain Eukaryota; kingdom Metazoa; phylum Chordata; class Actinopteri; order Aulopiformes; family Paralepididae; genus Notolepis; species Notolepis coatsorum. The sequence continues at coordinate 16,988,188 of NC_140179.1, read as the reverse complement.
CGGTTCCAATAGTCTAACATGCTTTGCATCCTCGCCATTCCTGTATACCCACGTCGCACTAAAACCTTAACTACTGTAATGTTATCTGCTAACTCTAATTAAGCTAACTTGCTAACGCTAACTACTGTAAACTATCACTGGGAACGCTCAGAGGCATAGTGAGGGAAGTCTCTGTCTCTCTCTCCCTCTCCCTCTCTCTACATCTCTCTCTCTAAGAGATATTGATGGACAGTAGCTATAGTATATAGATCAGCAGCTGTAACAGAATAATTTTATTATTTTAGATTATTTACGTTTCAATAGCGTTTAAATTATAATGAATTAAATAATATAATGAGAGTATTATATAGTAATAATAACACATGGCAATATATTAAAAAGCTATTTATCACATTTGGCTGGTAAAAGATCTGCCTGGCTGGTAGTTTTTTAAATCTACCATGCCACCTTGTCTGGTAAGCCAAAAAGTTAATTTTGTTCCCTGCGTGTTGTGCTAGCTACTGTACACAAAACACTGTCGTTTTTATTTTCACTTTGTGCAGCTTGATTTGATTGTATTTCATGAAAAAAGTGTTTTTCAGAGATGGAAATAACTTGAGAAAAGGTTTTGCATTTTTCTATTGCAGTTTTGCACAATAAATGTTCTTAAAATATCTCTGTACTATGTGAAATATGTCCTAGTAATACAAGAGTACAGTAATAGCTGCCAGTGTTTTACCCCTTCAGAAGCATTTATATAGACATTTTAAGATAAATGCATATACTGTGATATATACAGTTACCGTCTATGCTTCAAATTATACCGTGATATAAATTTTAGACCATACCGTCCAGCCCTACCTGGTTCTCTGGGTAGACACTCACTCCTGGTGGTGCTAACATGGTATCTGGTGACTCTAGTATGGTGCTAACATGTTCTCTGGTGACTCTAGTATGGTGTTAACATGTTCTCTGGTGACTCTGGTATGGTAACAACATGGTAACAACACGGTAACATGTTCTCTGGTGATTATAGTATGGTAACAACATGGTAACAACACAGTAACATGTTCTCTGGTGATTATAGTATGGTGACAACATGGTAACAACATGGTAACATCTTCTCTGGTGATTATAGTATGGTGATAGTATGGTAACATGTTCTCTGGTGATTATAGTATGGTGACAACATGGTAACATGTTCTCTGGTGATTATAGTATGGTGACAACATGGTAACAACACGGCAACATGTTCTCTGGTGATTATAGTATGGTAACAACATGGTAACATGTTCTCTAGTTATTATAGTATGGTGACAACATGGTAACAACACGATAACATGTTCTCTGGTGATTATAGTATGGTGACAACATGGTAACAACACAGTAACATGTTCTCTGGTGATTATAGTATGGTAACAACATGGTAACAACACGGTAACATGGTCTCTATGATTATAGTATGGTAACAACATGGTAACAACACAGTAACATGTTCTCTGGTGATTATAGTATGGTAACAACATGGTAACAACACGGTAACATGTTCTCTGGTGATTATAGTATGGTAACAACATGGTAACAACACGGTAACATGTTCTCTGGTGATTATAGTATGGTGACAACATGGTAACAACACGGTAACATGGTCTCTGTGATTATAGTATGGTAACAACATGGTAACAACACGGTAACATGGTCTCTGTGATCCCCAGCTCTACTCACCTCCTCCATTCTGGTGGCAGAGATAAGGGAACCTCCAGACGTTGCCCAGGCCCACGCTGAAGCCCACCTGAGCCAGGACGTACTGCAGCTTACTGTCCCAGGCCGGTCGGTCATCCTCCGCCGCTCCCGGTCCCGGCGAGCTCCCGATGTCCAGGAGCTGAGACTGGGACCGCCCCTCGCCCAGCGCAGGCCCCTCCTCCTCGCCCAGGCCAGGCCCCCCCTCCTCGCTGGGCAGCGGGGGCTTCTCCAACTAGACAGAGCAGAGGGAGACTGGGTGACTACACGCCAGAATCACCATGACCACACGCCAGCCTCACCATGACAACACGCCAGCCTCACCATGACAACACGCCAGCGCCACCATGACAACACGCCAGCGCCACCATGACAACAGGCCAGCGTCACCATGTGTTGCTGAAGTGAAAGCTTGGGGCAGCTTAGGCCTTGTCCAGATGGAGATGGAACCGATATTTTTCGTTTCCATTTAGTTTTCATTTCAAAAAAGTTTTCCGTAAACACAAAATCATCTCAAGAAATATGTGCGTCCAAAACGAAAACACTGAAAATGCTGTAATGTCGCCACAAATGTGCAAAATAAACGTATTTCCGGTGTTTTAGACTTCGCTCTTTTATTTGACAAACTCCCCCCAACCGGAAGTATTATTGTTGTTATCTTGTTGTAACCTATCTATGAGCGGAACAACTTGTGTCATCCGGTTCTGTGTTTTTGAGCTAAAGCTAATACAAATGTTGAGATTGTTGGTGAACAACTAACTTTAGGTTAGTTTTAACATTAGCTAACGTTAGATAAGAGCAGGGATTGACGCCGTTGTGCAAATGCAGCTACAGGCAATCGATGATGAGGAGGAAGAGCTGCTGATTTTAATCGGCAGGAGAGAGAGAGCGCGTCAAAGCTGTATATAATATTATATAATAGCCCTGTGGTGCGGTCGTAGGCACGACAGCGCAGCTCGAACTACCTGTTGTATTACATTTATTGCTGTTTAACTTGTCCCTGTGTCCAGTCCTTTTGGTCACTAGCCCCACCCGTTCATTGTAAACAATGATGCATGTAATTGTATTAACGTTACTGTGTGTTGTAGCTATGTTAATACATTCTGAATGGCATTAACGTTAGTTGGGTATGTTAGCTAGTATGATAGTCCAGACAAACAAAGCTATTTAGTTAGCTTGCTAGCTATCGTTGGTAATCAAATGTATTTAACGTTACCTCAGGATACCACTGTCATTGTATTTAGTTGGTTAGCTATTTAGCTAATGTTGATAGCATTGAATAGCATCAACGCTAGCTGGCTACAACGAATGCTCACAAGCTGGCATCGTAAAATGAACACCAGCCATGGGAATACCGTTTACTAAATTATGGAGGCTTTTTAATCGTCAAGGTAAGAGAGGATTTGTCATGATCAACTGAAGGCGTATGCTATGGAACAGTCTATGTGCTTGGCTACTGACCCAGCTTCTGGCCAGCAGGTGGTTTAAACTGACCAAGCCTCCGGTCAGCAGCTTTAAACTGACCCAGCCTCTGGCCAGCAGGTTTAAACTGACCCAGCCTCTGGACAGCAGGTGGGTTAAACTGACCAGCAGGTGGTTTTGCACGTTGTGTTACTCTTTGATGAGGAACGTGATGGTGGTCTCAGTTTTCCCACCCCCAGGAACAGCACTTGGCAGGCAAGACATCTGATTGGTTATTGATGCAGGGAGCTGATGTTTTTGGCCAATCAGATCAGTAGTATTATTGGGCAGCCAGTTCAGAAGCAGTTCAGTGTGGCAGTCAATTATACAGACTCCATTCTCACAGTTATACACAACTTTTAGTCTGGAAATTGTAAAAAAGAAAAGAAAAAAAAAGATTTATAATAATAATGGTCCATAATTTCCCGACCAATACATAAAACGTTCAGACTCAAAATCGTGTCGGCTGGGAAACACTGGTCTTCCAGGATTTGCGTTTCTGTGTTTTTGTTTTTATAGTATCGCTGGGAAGCTACGGTCCGACTCCCCTGACATGAAAACATAAAACATGTAATTCATATGGAGCGCCCCTTTCTACACACAAACACACGGAACACAGTCCACATGGGAACAAGAGAGACATCTGTTCTGTGGCGCTCCACAATAACCCACCACTTCTGTTCTGCATGAAGAGAGCCAAGTCAATATTTTGAGGCAGTTCATTCATTTAACTGATGCAAACACTGATGTATACAGGGCCCTTGAATATAATATACTGTGTATATATATATATATATTATAATAACTTTATTTTATAGCACTTTTCATACAGAAATTGCAGTTCAAAGTGCTTGACAACAGTCAAAAATACAGGCATAAGCTAGCATAAAAAAGATAGAGGTAGCAAGGTAAGGTAAATCAGTGTTTCACATTAGGATCTAGCATCCCAATAGGCCTTTCTGTTTACAGTTTCATTCAGTAATACAAATAATAAAAATTGTTTAAAATGATTCAGTTTAAGAATAGGCTAAAAATGATAAAAATAGAACGGACATACAACAGGGTATTTAACATACAACATACAATCAGTAAGAAGTAAAAAGTGTGATAAAATAGTAAAATCTTGAATTACAGCAGAGCAGTGCTCTTAAAATTACAGTGCATAGGAGATAGTGAGATACAATTTGCATAGAACCGACACATGAATTTGATAGGAAGTGTATAAAAGTAGTTATACAATGGCATGCAAATATCTTGATTCTGATTGGCTGAAACAGTCAGGTTAGCCGTTGTTATTTCGTATAACACACTCCATGTGACCCCAGATCCCTCCCACATGAATGAGTCTGAATGAGTCCGCCATAGATAGACAAATGGAAGTATGAATATCTTTTGAACGAATCCTCCAAAAAAGATAGTCAACTGGAATATGTTAGTTCGTTACACATATGTTGGATTATGTAATTAATTTGTCATGACCAGTGATGCCGGTAACGCGTTACTAAGTAACGCGTTATTGTAATCTGATTACTTTTCCCCGAAAATAGTAATCTAACGCGTTAATCTTTAAAAGCCAGTAATCTGATTGCAGTTACTTGTCCAAGTGGCTGTGCGTTACTATTTCGTTACCATCTCATCATAAATTCATAATGCAGGCGGAATGCAGTATTTTATTTCGTTTTCGACAGTCAAAAATACATTTTGAGCTGTTTTTCTTATTATTATTATGGAGTGACGTGGTGTGGCAGTGAAAGGGTTACACAAGAATGTGTCCCGCGGCGTGACTGGACTCTCTGTCTGTGAGTGACTCTGCTTTGGCCCAATCACATTCCCCATCCACAGTCTGCGAATCAGAGGCAGAGTAGGGCGGGTCTTCACAGCACGTCATGTGACATATGCGCCAATCGTGTGACAGCAGGGCTCCGTTGTTATGTTCGTCTGAGAATTCCACCCCAAAACGCTTGTCTAAACGAAGTGAAACCGCAAGAAGACGTTTTGCGGTTTCTGTTCAGACTTCCACTCCAAAACGCTCGTTTAAACGTAGCCTCAGTCAAAATACTGTCTACCGCTAAAAACAGCACATCCAATTGCATTGAAAGCATCTGGAATCACAACACTAGCCGACGCTTCGACTAGGTACAGGAGAACTCGGAGGCCAGCCAAACAGCAAAAGAGAGATTGATTGATTGATTGATTGATTGAAAACTTTATTAACAGATTGCAGAATGGGTACAATACAGTACAGCTCAATACACACAATTGTTAAGGGGATGCAGACCAGAGAAAGATTGTTTCTTTCCCTATTGATTAATGTATATTTGATGGTGGCAGAGCAAAAGCTCTTATTTGCCAGATTTACAGTTAATTTACATGTTAAAGAGAGACTGATTGTATGTTTATAGAGAGACATTTATAAAAACAATTTAATAGTTACAGTTGATATAATTGAATAGTTCAGCCTGCATTTGTTAGATGTGAATAGATACACTGGTTTTGTACAACCACTGGCTGGCTGCTCTAATGCTGTGAGCATCATAGACTGTTGCTTTACCATACTTGATGGTACAGAAGCTGAAGCACTAGTTTAACAATTTACGTTATGTGCAGAGAAACAAGTTAAAAACAATTTATGCATTTTCAATAAAGCGTTTAAAAAAAACTGTTGGGGGAACGACGACGACTTCGTAACCTAGTTACTTTCAAAGTAACTAAGTTACTCTGATAATCAAGTAATCAGTAAAGTAACTTGGATTACTTTTTAAAGGAGTAATCAGTAATCAGTAATCGGATTACTTTTACAAGTAATCTGTGGCATCACTGGTCATGACCCATTGTGAAACAAAATAAAAATCACAGACTAAAAAAAGAAAAAAAAAGAAATGGCCATCGATTTTTATTTTTATTTTTTTTCAGTCTTGGATCTACTATTGGATCTACTTTCTCTGTGGATGGTTTTGTGAAAAAAATCTCCATTATGCTTCAATTACTGTGTTTATTGTATAGCAATAAGGTTGGGTGAATTCGGCCATTGTATAAAAGCATTACATCACTTGAAGTCGTGTGTTATACTCATTAGATCACGCTTAGGGGGGCCTAACAACCACCCCTAGGCATGATCTAATGAGTATAACACACTCCTGCACGTGACGTAATGCTTAAGTAGGGTAAGAATAGTGCAGGTAAAGCACAATTTGTGTCAGGATATCCCTGATGTTTCATTTAAATGCCTGAGCAAAGAGATAGGTTTTAAGCTGTCTTTTGAAGATGTCTAGTGAGTTGGCTTCCCTGATGTTTTGGGGTAGTTTGTTCCACAGTTTTGGGGCATAGTTGATAAAGGCTGCATTACCAATCCTCTTTTGACTGTTTCTGGGAGCCTCTAGTAGCCCAGCAGCGGAGGAGCCTCTAGCCGTCCAGCAGCTGAGGACCGCAGTGTTCTTGTGTATATCAGTGTATATGCTTGGGCTGGATTCTTTGTTCATCAGGATGCTGTTAAACTGCCATATCGAGGAGGTCGCTTTTCAGCGTCATTGAAATTGAGAGCATTGGAATGTAAACTAAGTACCTTTTACAACACTGAAGTACTGGATGTAACCCAGGTTTCAGATTCATAACTATTTAGTTATAGGAACATAAATAGTTAATGCCATTGAATAAGAACATAAATAGTTAATGCTATTGTGTAAGAACATAAATAGTTATATATTCGTACTGGCCAATCGCGTCTCGCTCTTCGCCATACTGAGATATACCTCATCTCCAGTACCTACTGTACTTCATTAACGAAAACAATGCACCCATGCACTTGACCAGGCCCCGCCCCAGTGTCCCCTATAAGACACCGGACATGGTCACACTCGCCCTTCCTCTTTTTCGTTTTCCATCATGGACGTGCAGTGCATTCCATGAACTAGCTGTTGATGAAATGCAGAGAGAAATTGAACAATGTTGGGTTTTCGCCGGAGATTTGCCAGCCCCTGGAATCTTCTCGTCACATTGTCCTGGGGTTTCCTCGTCTTCTGACAGCGGATCGAGGGACGTCGCGCAGCGGCTAGCTGTCGTGGCTAGGTCACGCCCAGGTAGGGTCTGCGCCACTAGGCATAACAATGCTGGCGTTAGTGATACTGCTCGTTGTCCCGTGAGACAACCGAGTTGTGTATTGGCGGAGGAGGGAAGATTGGTTGGTGGAGGGAAGATCGGGATGTGAATACACATCCTTCAGGTCTATGGAGGTGAACCAGTCTCCCACCTGACAGCGCTTAACAGGTGGATGACGGTCAACATTCTGAACCTTCCATGGGACAGGTCCAGTATGGGTCTGACACCCCCCCCCCCGATTCCTCGGTCACCAGAGAATATCGGGAGGAAACGCCGCTCATCGCGTCCTCCCATGGGACCACGACGACGGCCTGCTTCGCCGCCAGAGAACGAATCTCCTCGGCCAGGGCTGTCACTGCCGCGGACTCTGACAATAGTCTGTACCAAACCCAAAAACGGAGGGCGGGGGTGTGTAAACTGTAACACAAGCGCCGCCCTCAGCGTTCTCTCCATCCACACCAACATATGGCTACTACTGCAGCCATACGTGGTAAAAATTCCAAAGCGCCCCCGCGGCCAACTGCCGCTGGTCCGCTAGGTGGCCCAGTCCCTCCCGCTCTGCGTTGTCAACCCTGGTCTCACCAACCGCGCAAGCAGGGTGTCCCGCTGAGCCGGGATATCGCACCCTGACTCTACCAACGAGGCAATCGCACCCAAGGGGAGGACCCCGACAGAAGGGGCTGATACGGGGGGAGCGGCCATCACCCCTGGAGACATAGGCTCCCCCGCTGAGCATCTTCCCAGCTTAGTTTGCTGAGGACAGCCTGCTCTGCAGCTGGACATGCATGGTGTGTGGTCCTCACACTGCCCGATAGGGTGGGTCTCTACACACCGTAGCCCTGTAGTGATATTACTACCACCCAAATTACGCGTAACGTAATACCCGGCCTGGCGAGGGCGGGGCTGGGGGGAACCCATGCTGCGACCTCCTGGGACTAGAGTTCCCCCGCTGATAACACTTTTTAGATACAGGGAACCCTGCTCCGTCGACAGATACAACACCAGGCTCACCAAACACAGACGCAGGACGTGTGGTGTGGGAGCCGCTTGACAGCACAGCATTCTCATAGACAGACCCAGGCCTAGCTAGCAACTGGGTGTCAGCCCCTGTCTCCATGAGACGCAAAATGTGGGGCCGCTTGCGCTTCACTGGAAGAACGCGGCCTGCAGCCAAAGGGGACAAATCAGAGCCCTGAGTTCCGTAGCGTAGCGGGGGGGAGTAACCGGTGAGCGTGCTAGACACAGCTAGATGGTAATGGTTTTTTAGGGCGTGCCCATCTAATATAGCCGATCCCTCGTCCTGACAAGAGCTGTCGGCCTTGTGACTGGGGCTATATTTCACACTATATTTCCCAGCCTGAATTATTTCCCCAGTCCGGCCCTGCTTATGTGAGAGTGTGTGTGTGTGTGTGTGTGTGTGTGTGTGTGTGTGTGTGTGTGTGTGTGTGTGTGTGTGTGTGAATGTGTGGGAGAGAGAGAATGAAGGACAATTGCTTGCTGTGTGAGAGAGAGAGAGAGAGAGAGAGAGAGAGAGAGAGAGAGAGAGAGAGAAAGAGAGAGAGAATTAAGTACATTTGCTGAAATACAGTTGTTCTTCATTTTCTCACTTGCTATGTGAGAATGTTAGTTATTATGTTCTCAATGTCCCTTGCATTGTATGAGTTGTGTGGAAGAGTTTGCTAGTTCTAGTGCTACCCCTTTGTAAAAAAAAAATTACAATGGTCCAGCACTCTGCAGCTCGGTTCCTTACCGGCACCAGAAAGAGAGAGCACATCACACCAGTCCTAGCCTCCCTACACTGGCTCCCAGTCCCACTTAGAATAGACTTCAAAATCCTCCTCCTCACCTTTAAGGCACTATCGGGTGCAGAACCCCTATACATCACCGAGCTCATCACCCCCTACGCAGCACCCAGGTCACTAAGATCCTCCAACCAGGCTCGGCTGGTCCCCCCCCGCACCAGACTCAAAAAGAGAGGCGATCGCTCCTTCAAGGCCGTGGCCCCCAAGCTATGGAACCAGCTCCCCCTGGAGATCCAATCTGCCCCCTCGCTGGAGACATTTAAGGCCCGTCTAAAAACCCACTTCTATTCCCTGGCCTTCAATAAACCCTGATTCTCCCACACCCTAACTCACACACTCCCATGTAATTTTATCCTGCCCCCTCCCTCTTGTATCTCTTCTTATGCTCCTCTGTCCCCTGTGTGCTACTGTACTTTGTGTTCCCCTATCTGTGTGTTGTCCTACTGTCCTATTCTCTGAATGTACTGTCTTGTCCTTGTGTATTTTATATTAGGACATTGATTTTAAGCTTTGATTGTACAGCACTTTGGTTGGCTCTTGTGCTTTTAAATGTGCTATATAAATAAATTACTTGACTTGACTTGACTACATTGTGGCTGTGTCTGACAAAAGTTAACAATAAATAATGGTATTAGGGATACATTTGCCTCCTGCGTGAACTGTGCATAGCTGAATAGACTGTATTTTAACGTCGGTCATATGGTGGTACTTGGAGAGCCAGCTACGTTCTCAGGTGGTACTTGGTGTAAAAAGTTTGAGAACCACTGGGCTAGAGGATGAACTAAAATATTGTGAAAACATAAATCAATTCAAATCTAGAGTAAAAAAAACAGAAGGTACAGAAGGGAAAAGGAGCTTTAATTGCATATTATTTTTTTTTTAAATACGTATGATACTGTATTAGGGCTGCAACGATTAGTCGATTATGAAAAATCGTCGACGAGATATTGTTGCGTCGATTAGTCATTTTTGCACTACCTATCTTTGTGAAAGTGGCTTCTCAGCTCTGGTCCAGCCAGCTGAAGACTTCTTAGCTTAACATAACAGACCGACAGTAAGTTTGGGGGAACTAATGAGATAACTGGGGATGTTGTTTGGTCCTGACAAGAGTCTCAAAGCAACTCTGAGGTCATGCTCAATGTCCAATCTGTTCCTCTGCTCTGTCTTCAGCTGGACCAGAGCTGAGAAGCCACTTTCACAAATTCACAAAGATAGGTAGTTAAAAAAAATAATATATATATAGGCCTATATATATATATATATATATATATATTTTTTTTTAATAGTTGTTTTTCTATTAGTCGACTAATGGAAAAAATAATCGACAGATTAGTCGACTACCAAAATAGTCATTAGTTGCAGCCCTATACTGTATTGTACGCTATATCATATCACATTATATAATCATATTATAATTTGGTGATTTATGGAATGACCGTTGTTATGTGTCCAAAGCCCGAAATAAAAAATAACTGAACTGAACTGAACTGAACTGCCCCCTCCTCTACTCCCTCTTCACCCACGACTGAATCATGGCACCAACACCATTATCACGTTTGCAGACGACACAGCAGTGGTGGACTTCCTCAGTCTGTAGGGAGGAGGTCCAGCCCCTGGCTGCGTGGTGCGCTGACACCAAGAAAAGCAAGGAGCTCATCGTGGACTTCAGGAAGACCAGAGCCAGCGCACACACCCCTGTCCAGATCAACGGGACAGAGGTTGAGCGTGTCTCCAGTTTCAAATTCCTGGGAGTCCACATCTCCGAGAACCTCTCTTGGAACCTCAATCAGTGGCGTAGCGGAGGCCCCCGCACCGGTGCGGAGGACCCCCGGAGCTTAGGAGGCCCCACCCCCACTGTAGGCTATCCTCTTAGATTTGGTAACGGGAACAGGGGGCGGGGCCCCTCCCCTTCTATGTTGCTAGGCACCCCGTCATGTGTATCATTCTTTATTTTTTATTTTATTTTTTCCCTCCTTTTTCCTCAGTTTTTCTCCCATCCCAATGTTAGTCGTTATTAGGGGTGGGACGATACATCGATCCAGATCGATATATCGATCTATTATCAATAATCAAATAGGATCGATGCCACGTAAAAAGATCGATTCATATTGCGATACTCTTATTTTGAAAAGCCGGCGACGGCGACGTCATCGCCCCGCGCCCAGTGTTGTGAAACTCTGTTTAACATCAACAGCACACAGCGTCACTAGAGCAAGACTATTGTGCCTATTCTGTGACCCAAAACATGTCCCTGCTGTTTTATTCCGCAACGGGTCCAATGCATCTAACCTGCTTTGCAATCCTTGCCACTCCATTATGCCCACGTCGCGTTAAAGATCGAAGATAACGTTACATTAGCGTAAGCTAATAAGCTAACCCAGAGCCATAGGCAGAGAGAAGTGGGGACTGGGAAGGAGGGTGCATTCTCGGGATAGCCCCACTAACAGGATCTGGACGGCTTTTCCAGCCAAAATACAGCTATGTGACAGTGAATAGGATATTAATATCGAGAAAAAAAAGAACAGGAGGTCTATTTGTATTAAAAACAATAGATTGGTTTTCATTTAAATGTCTGGAAGAGCTCAAAAATAAAAATGTCAAATGATATTTCCATTGCCTTTTTTTGTTGATTTAAATGTTACTGATTGTGTTAAATGGGCATATAATATCGTCTCATATCGATCGCAGGCACCTGAATCGAATCGTATCGTATCGTATCGTGGCAGACTGTGTGATATCGGATAATATCGTATCGTTGTCCAAAGAATCGATATCGTATCGTATCGTGATGAAACTGGTGATTCCCACCCCTAGTCGTTATGCCAATTCCCAATCCCCTTCCTGGTCGCTGCGCACCTACCCCCTACGGTCGGTCTGGTCTTCTTTTCACCTGGCAGCGCGGACTCTCACTGAGGGTGTAACGTGTGGAAGAATCACACTACCCCCCTTAGATCCTTTTCCTCGCTGAGCAGGCCAGGGTTTCCGTTAGCCGGTAATTACCGGTATTTGACCGGCAAAATCTGTTGAAGTCCGACATATTTAATCTCTCCGGTCATAATGTCCGGTGAAAATAATTCCCTCTAAGCACAATTTGATTATTTGAATTGTATTAAAATAGGCTAAAATTAAATAGCCTATGCGATGAACGAAACAATCATTACATTTGTTTCATCGTTGCTTCACCAAGCAGGTCTAATAATGACAACGCTGTTGTCAGCGAGAGCTTAGTGCTGGGTTTGCAAGAAGCATGCAGCAGCAGGGGAGCTCCAGTAGCTCACCGCATATCTCGGCGCTATTTCTGCGTCGGGGAAAACCGTGCTGCGTCACGGATCTGGTGGACTCCGAGTTCGATTCCCGGACCCGCCGTCATTTGCCAGAATGTCTTCCCCTGATCTATATCCCGTTTCACCCTGTATCTGTCGGTCATGCTTGACCAGAAAAGCGATAAACGCAAAAAAATAGTTTAAAAAAAAAAGAAGCATGCAGCTGCAGAGCCACAGAACCCACCAGCCTTGCCGGCACAGTGCAGTACTCCAATTCAGCCATTGGCAATTTAGCTGTTGGGTGGGGGGCGCTGCTGAGCGGTCCCCAGACCGGACCTGAAAACACTGCTGCTCTGCGGGTCTGCAGCTGCATGCTTCTCGCAAATCTAGCAGCAAGCTCCCGCTGACAACATTATTAGACCTGCTTGGTGAAGCAACGATGAAACAAATGTAATGATTGTTTCGTTCATCGCATAGGCTATTTAATTTTAGCCTATTTTAATACAATTCAAATAATCAAATTGTGCTTAGAGGGAATTATTTTCACCGGACATTATGACCAGCACCAAGTCGTTGGGAGGTGGAGATATACATCACGCAAACCCACGATAATGTTGCCGTCTCTCTCTGCCAAATTTCTCAGTTCTTCGCTTGATATAATTAATACAAATGTCCAATATAACGGAATTCGTTAGCTCATAAAAATGTGATTATAACAGACTGCTGTTTATTAATGTCGGGCAGACTGCCCACCGACACCTCAAGTCGGCAGCAGCACGAAGTCTCGAGGGACTTATTTTATTTGGAATATATTAATGACTGTATATACGCAAAAATAGCCTAGTTTTAAGTTAAAATATTATAAATGCCTTGAGGATGTCATTCTTTATATACAGTAGGCCTATCAATTGTTTTTAAGCTCAATAAACTCTGACCGGAATTGATCCCATTTGTCCGGTAGATTGAACCGGACACTCAGACCTGCAAAAAAAAATTCTAACGGAAACCCTGGAGCAGGCGCCCCGACCGAACTGTAGGAGTCGCTGTTTACAACAACCAGGACCCACCCACCAGCTTTCCCACCCCTAACACTGCCAATTGTGTTAGTATGAACGACCAGCCAAGCTGGTAGCAATGCCGAGAGCTGGGCTCGAACCCAGCATCTCCTGCACTAGTGGCGAGCGCCTTGCCCACTGCGCCACTTAGCCGCCCTATGTGTATCATTCTAATAATTATTTGCTTACCTGCGATGGGACTAGCCGGCTGATAACTAATGTTCATTGCTCAGAACAGAACAGAAGCGGACAGTGCAGGTTAGCCTTCGGGAGAGGTGTTAGTAGGACAATGCCTAGGCTCAGTGCCGTCTGGGAGAAATGCGAGGCCCTGCTGCCCGAGGCTGGGTGTATACACAGTCAACGTATTCTTTTTTTTTTTTTTTTTTTTTTTCCCCCTCCATTTTCCTCCGATTTTCTCCCATCCCAATGTTAGTCGTATGCCAATTCCCAATCCCTTCCTGGTCGCTGCGCACTTACCCCCCACAGTCAGATCATCTGGGAGAGTGGAGGCTACCACGTGCTTCCTCCGACACACGTCCAGCCAATCACCGCTTCTTTTCACCTGGCAGCGCGGATCCTCCCTGAGAGGGCGTAGCGTGTGGAAGGATCACACTATCCCACTCAGGTCCTATCCGCGCTTAGCAGGCGCCCCGACCGAACTGTAGGAGTAGCTGTTTACAATGACCCGGACTCACCCCGCCAGCTTCTCCCACCCTCTAATACTGCCAATTGTATTAGTGTGAACGGCCAGCCAGGCTGGTGACAACCCCGGAGCTGTGCAGTCAACGTATTCTTAAATAATAGCGCTTGACTTCTATTTTATACTTACTATACTTATTTTATACTTATCTATTTTTATCTAGCACAATCTTTGGAGCAAAACAGAAAGAAGCATTTTATATAAAACTTTTAGTATTCTGTACTTCTGTATGATATACTAATAAAGAAACTTGAAACTATGCACGTCAGAGCTTCGGCAAAACCACAAGGTACGAATACTTAATTAGGTACAGTACAACTATCACCATTGCCAATGCCATAAATCAACATATGATCAGTCAATGCAGCCACGTTTCCAATAGCGCCTACACAAACATGCACGCACGCGCTCTCTCTCTCTCTCTCTCTCTCTCTCTCTCTCTCTCTCTCTCTCTCTCTCTCTCTCTCTCTCTCTCTCTCTCTCTCTCTCTCTCTCTCTCTCTCTCTCTCTCTCTCTCTCGGGAGCAGCATATCACTGTAATATCTTTGTGCATGCTCCCTCCCATGCGCACTAGGATCAGACCTAGTATACAGTATATACCAAGAATAACTTCTGCATATTGTTAAAAGAGCCAAGGCTGGCTTGCGTAAATTAAACATAGACTTACCAAGAGTTGAAGGGGGCGAGATATTCAGCTGTCCACAAGCCTTAATCCACTTTAAAACAATTAAATAAAGTGTTTCATGTCCTTTACTCCAGTAACAGTCCATGGGCATGTTGTATCTGTCCCCTTCGTTTTAAAAAGCAGGAATGGAAAGCAAAATACGGCATTTACATAATGTTCCTAGTTTATCTGCCACACTTACACAATGTAGCTAACGCTAGCTAGCTTGGAAACAGAATTTGTCGCTTGTGATAGGCAAGTTCAAGTATTATTTTACGTAGGCTTACAGTCCAGATAGTGGAAATTTACCCGGGAAGCGCGCAGAAGTGCATCTGCAGAGCCGCAGAGCCCGGAACAAGTCAGACACATTCACGTGTCTACAATATTCTACAAACGTGTCTAATGTGAAATATATAAACATGTAAGCAAAACTAGATTTTCGGTCTGTGATGGAAAGTGATTGTTAAATAACATTATATTTATTTTTATATAATCTTTTTTTTTTTTAAGTAAATCAAATAAAAAAGAATTCTTCTTCTCGCGAGGCCCTGTGCAGTTGCACTGCTTGCACGCCCCTAGTGGCGGCCCTGCCTAGGCTAACCGGCACTGTCCGCTTCCATTCATTGTGCTAAGCTAGGCTAACGTGGAGCCAGATAGCTTTCTACTGAACGCACAGAGAGGAAACTGGTATCCATCTTCTTGTCTCTCTCTGGAGAAGACGGTAAACTAATTTCCCAAAATGTTGGCGTGTTCCTTTAACTACCTATGTACCTCATACTATAGTTTACCCATATAACTCTGTATGATAGCATGTACAATAGTGCTGTATATACTGTATATACATTTATATATTTATATTTACCGCATACCGACAGTGAGTCCAGCTCTTTTCATTTTCCGCAGTTCCTGAGTGAACCAGGGGGCAGAGCGTTCAAAATTGACCTCACATGTCTCGACAGGGGCATGAAGGTCAAAAACACTGCTCAGGGATGAGTTGTAGTGCTCCACTAGTTCATCCATTGTTGCAGAGGCTGGGCAGGTGATGCGTTGGTGGTCATGGTGGCTGGGTCGATGGATTTCCAATTTCGGAAGGACATGACGTTTTTGTCTAGTAGAGGGCAGCATCGATGTCAGGGTCGTTGAGACCATAGATATATATAGAACACTAGATAGCTTAAGGCGGAGTCACCAGCGTCACTGAACCGCCGCCATCTTGCCCAGGTCAGCCTCGAGTGAGAGTGAGTGAGCTGCACAGACAAAAACTCATAACTCGCTGAAATATTGACGGATTTACAAACGGGTTGGTTTGCTATAAACATCAAAGATGTAGTTATGATACTGCATACTTATAAAAAAAAATAAAGATGTTTTTTTTACAAACCACTTGAATCATAGCCACGTTAATAATGCTTGTAATAAACCAAACCGTTTGTAAATCCGTCAATATTTCAGCGAGTTATGAGTATTTTTGTCTGTGCAGCTCACTCACTCTCACTCAAGGCTGACCTGGGCAAGATGGCGGCGGTTCAGTGACGTCGCTCTCCATTGGCCGGCAGCGCGGGTAAGCTATCTAGTGTTCTATATATATCTATGGTTGAGACCACCTCATGGTCGGACACACCCAGGTCATAGACCTCTACGCTATTTAAGGGGGCTGATGTAATGACCAGATCTAGGGTGTGGCCCCTGTTGTGCGTGGGAACCTCAACATGCTGTATGATTTAATCACCTGTACATTGTATTGTACATTGTATTGTACTGTGTACATCTATTACATTTGCACTCTGGTTGGATGCCAAACTTATTTTCATTGTACTGTCCTTGTCGTGGTACTGTACTTGTGCTATATGATGACAATACATTTGAATCTAATCTACTAGTAAACTAGCGACCACTGCTGTCCTTGTCATCTGCTGTCAACACCAGTGTTCCTCCCAGGCGCTGCTGTCAACACCACTGTTCCTCCCAGGTGTCAGGCTGCTTGACTTCCACAGACTGATTCTGCCACTGTGTCGCTAAGCTAGTCAAGTCAAGTCAAGTCAAGTAAAGAGTTTTATTTGTCACGGCATACAAGCATACAGTGAAATGCGGGGGGGTCTTGCCCGCAACGATTGTGCAATAATACAAGTAATAAGAATAGGATGAGAATAAGACATTTGTGCAATAATACAAGTAATAAGAATAAGACATAACAGGTATATGTACATAACGTTTACAAAAAGCATGGTAAGACATGCTAAGGTCCTGCGATAGTGCAATACACTGTTAGCTACGGATGAGGCACTGGGTCTTATGTACACTACTATACAATACAATGCTATACTATACAATCTACAGTTATACTATGTGTCCTTATGCTAGCTTGCTATATCCATCTGTTTACTATACAAGAACCACTCCCGTTCTTGTTTTTAAAGTGACCTTTCATTGTGTAAAGTGACCGTTGAGTGTGAGCGTGTGCAGCATGTGTGTGTGTGTGTACCATCAGAGGGTTCAGGCTCTTACTGACTCAAACACAAGTGATTTAGCACATTTGGCTGTAGACATTGTTTATGCATTGTCTATCTCTGTCTGTCTATCCGTCTATCTACCTACCTACCTACCTACCTACCGACCGACCGACCGACCGACCGACCGACCGACCGACCGATCTATCTATCTATCTATCTATCTATCTATCTATCTATCTATCTATCTATCTATCTATCTATCTATCTATCTATCTATCTATCTATCTATCTATCTATCTATCTATCTATCTATCTATCTATCTATCTATCTATCTATCTACCTACCTACCTACCTACCTACCTACCTACCTACCTACCTACCTACCTACCTATCCATTTATTCATCATAATTATTTCCCTGGTCATGGTATATAAATGAGAGAGAGAGAGAGAGAGAGAGAGAGAGAGAGAGAGAGAGAGAGAGAGAGAGAGAGAGAGAGAGAGCAGGCTGTGGGGTCAGAGAGAGAGAGAGAGAGAGAGAGAGAGAGAGAGAGAGAGAGAGAGAGAGAGAGAGAGCAGGCTGTGAGGTCAGAGAGAGAGAGCAGGTGGCAGGAGCGCACACACACACACACACACATGCAGAAATGGAAACAAAGTAGCCCCCTGGCAGACCTTGGGAGGGAAGTGGAGGGGGGTGTCGCCCTGACACTCTTTGATTGGCGTATGGGTGGGAGGGACCGGAGGTGGGGTGTCAGTCTCTCCATTGAGGGGGGATGTTGGGAGTACATTGGTCCTCACTGAGGGTGGTGCTGGGAGTGGGGCTGGGAGGGTGGTTAGGCCGCCCACTAGGCAGAAAGAGTCAGCAGGTGAGCTACGCAATCATCTACAAACAAACAGTGAAAAAACCATTTGTTTTAGATAAGATATAGATTACAAAATACCTTAAAACTGCACTATAATTATACTATCAATGCACTTTGCTACCAAATTATCTACCTTGCCTATATTACTTCCTACTATACTAATATGTTTACTACTATGCACTCAACACTGCAGCACCCAAGTTCAACACAGTTTGATGAACATGTTACTCAGCTGATAGAGTCGTACCCTTCCTGCTGACCTCAGCTAAATGACTAAATGTAAAATGTAGTTGTGGGAGAGGAATCTGAACCCTTGGTAAAGTATAAAAAAAAATTAAAAAGATTTATAATAATAAAGTAGCCTATTTTATAACTAAATAAATAAACAGACACGGAATCAGTTGATTCCGCCTGATATCTGCCTTGAATTTTGGAATGTAAAAATCTCTTTTGATTTAAAGGGATATTTCACTTTAGTAGAACTTGTCAAGTTCAAGTCTTACCTCAATCTAAAGTCATCCACTAGTAAACTAGTGACCACTGCTGTCAACACCACTGTTCCTCCCAGCTGTCAGGCTCCCAGCGGCATGGTCATGCTGGACCTACAAAAGGCCTTCGACACTGTCAATCACTCCATTCTGTTTGACAAGCTAAAAGCAATTGGTTTTGATAGTTTATCAGTGAGCTGGATAAAATCCTACCTGGAGGGGAGAGAACAAATGGTAGAGGTAAACGGTACTCTATCCCCCCCCCTCACAGTGAGCTGTGGTGTTCCACAAGGAAGCATACTAGGACCGCTACTCTTCCTAATTTATGCAAATGACATGTCATCAGCCTGTGACTGCAACTTGTTCCTGTTTGCGGACGACTCAGCCCTGCTGGTCTCTGACAAGAACAAGTTGCAGTAGGGCTGGGCGATATAACGATAACGATAAATATCGCGATATATTTTAATAATCGATATCGAATATCGAAATTTAAAAAAAAATCGAAAAATCGTTTTTTTTTTTTTTTTTTTTTTTACCTGCAACAGGGCAGTTTGGACAGAGACAGTGGACAGACTTGTCTTTCTTGCCTGCAACTTAAAGTAATGGCTTTGCTTGTCCAAATGACAATACTGACCAAATTCAGATTTCTTTTTCTCTTGTCCATTTATTTTGTTTGCTTTCTAATTTAAAATACATTTTGAAACCGTCTGTACACAGTAGGCTATGTGTGCTAGCAGAACTAGACTCCAGTCACGAGTCACAGTGCACATGTGCGGTGGTTTGTCCACCAAAAAAGCGCCAAAAGATCGAAAATAAACTAGCAGAGCCAGAACTGTTCAACTCCTCTAGAGCCACAGCCAGCAGAGAAGCCGGTTTACTTTAGCTTTTAAACCAGCTGCAGCCTGAGAACTGGAGTGTGAGGGGATGTAACACTAAAGATGGCGGCAATGACAAAGAATTGCTGCAAAAGAAACATACATCTGTTGTTAAAAAAAAAAAAAAAAAAAAAAAAAATTTTTTATACTTATAACAATTCGATAATTATCGATATCGAGAAATAAAATAAAATTATCATATCGTTATCGCGATATGATTTTTTTCCATATCGCCCAGCCCTAAGTTGCAGGTTGAAAAAACCCTCAGCTCAGAACTAGGCAAAATCTGCATATGGCTCGCTGATAACAAACTATCATTACACATGGGCAAAACAGAGTCCATTCTCTTCGGTTCAAATAACAAACTCAGCAAGACCGACGGCTTCTCAGTTACAGTGGGTGACAATATTGTCACAAGGAAAGACGAAATTACCTACCTGGGTTCCATCCTAGAGGCAAATCTTTCCTGTGACAAAATGGCATCCAATGTAATAAAAAAAAGTCAACCAACAAACTAGATTCTTGTACCGGATCTCCTCTCTGGTAAACAAGAATACCCTGAAGACTCTGGCAGGAGCACTCATTCAAGGGTACTACGACTATGCGTGCACCTCATGGTACCAAAGCACCTCAAAGGCGCTAAAAACAAGATTACAAACATCACAAAACAAACTGGTCAGACTACTACTTGACCTTACCCCCAGAACCCACCTCACCCCTGCCCACTTTGACAACCTAGGATGGCTTAGAGTAGACGACAGAGTACAGCAACTTGCAATGGGCCTCGTCTACAAGATACACTATACGACTAAGGTACCCATGTACATGTCAAAATACTTCCCAAAGGTCAGTGAATACCACAACCACTACACCAGAGGAAGCTCAACAAATCATGTTAAACCCAGATTCGGCTCAAACAAGGGACTAAACACATTTAGCAATTATGCCACAACAATGTGGAACGCCCTACCCAAAGCTGTAAAGGAATGTGAATCCCTACCCACATTCAAAACCGCTCTTAAAGAGCACCTACGGGAGGCTGCAATTAGAAACTGGCCACCGTAAATGCCCAAAACCCCCACCACCTCCTAATAGACAGTCCCCTCCCCACCGCATGTATATATTCCCTCCCCGCCGTATGTATATTTCTCTCCCACCCACCCACCCCCTCCTAATGTACAGTCCCATCCCCATCATATGTATATACTCTGTCAGGATCTAGGGGTAACAGTACTGTATATTTGAATACCGTTTATGTCACAAATGTATCAGTACTAAATACCTATATGTCATGTATGTTGTGTATGTCATAAATGTCTATATGAATTGAAAATGGGGGACCCTGATGGAAACAAGACAAACGTCTTTCTCAGGTCTGCATCCCCTTAACAATTGTGTGTATTGAGCCGTACTGTATTGTACCCATTCTGCAATCTGTTAAATAAAGTTTTCATTCATTCATTCATTCATTCATTCATTCACTCCTCATTCACTTCCATTAATTCTGAGGACCAAGTCTAAATATCATACTTCTGAAGTATAAACAAACTACTGCTGTACAGATTTCAATAAAACAATGACAGTTCTGAGTCAAATGTACGTGTTTGTTTTGGCATTTGATGTGTCTTTACAGATGTATGACCTTTGGAAAATAAAAGCAGATCTGGTCAGCTTGTTGCAGGTTTGAGTGAGCTGTGACCTGCATGGCATGTTTGGTTACCTGCTGCCTCGATGGAGGAAAGATTACTTTCTGTGAGAAGTTGACAGCTGGTCAAACTACACCTCCAGTGAGAAATAGTTCCTAATATACTCGTAATTTGAATGAGTATAGGAACAACATTAGCTCAAAGAAACAAGTACCTTTGACTCTGAAAAATATATTACACAGAATAATATTGTTGTATTGTTTGTTTATAATTCAGAAGTATGGTATTTAGCCTGGGTTCTCAAAATGAATAGAAGTGAATGGGGAACCAGGTGGTGTTGACAACAGGGACATCAGTGGTCGCTAGTTTACTAGTAGATGACTTTACATAGAGGTAAGACTGCTAGTTTACTAGTAGATGACTTTACATAGAGGTAAGACTGCTAGTTTACTAGTAGATTACATAGAGGTAAGAAGACTGCTAGTTTACTAGTAGATAACTTTACATAAAGGTAAGACTGCTAGTTTACTAGTAGATGACTTTACATAAAGGTAAGACTGCTAGTTTACTAGTAGATGACTTTACATAGAGGTAAGACTGCTAGTTTACTAGTAAATGACTTTACATCGAGGTAAGACGGCTAGTTTACTAGTAGATGACTTTACATAGAGGTAAGACTGCTAGCTTACTAGTAGATTACTTTACATAGAGGTAAGACTACTAGCTTACTAGTAGATGACTTTACATAGAGGTAAGACTACTAGCTTACTAGTAGATGACTTTACATAGAGGTAAGACTGCTAGCTTACTAGTAGATGACTTTACATAGAGGTAAGACAGATTTTTGACAAGTTCTAGTTAAAGTGAAATATCCCTTTAAATGTCCAAACAAAGCCAACGTTGTCCAATAATGAGGCCCAGGGATCTCTAATGTGAGCTCCTCTCACTGTAGAGCTCTTCACCAGGCAGAGCAGAGAGGCCTTGCTCTGTCCACAGCGGTCTGCTGTAGCTGCTCAGGGAGAGGCATTCATGGTCCATTACAGCTCCAGGCTGGTAGGAGGAGGGTGATGCAATCAAGTGAGTGACAGCGTGGATGACGTAAACACAACCGGTATTTTAAACACAACGTAAGGAGGCAGAACCTCAAGAAAGAGGGAAATCTGCTTGAAAAAACAACACAGAATTACAATAAATGAACTCTTCTGTCTGTGATTTACTACACTCTCAACTCCTTTAGCACCAACCAAAATTAACTCTGTCTTTATTAGATTCTACATTAAAAAGATTCATTGAACAAGAAAGATGACTCATATTCACTTTATTCCTCCATGTAGAGACACGAAGCTAAAACCTGTCCTCCATGTAGACATGAAGCTAAAACCTGCCCTCTGTCCTCCATGTAGAGACATGAAGCTAAAACCTGTCCTCCATGTAGAGACATGAAGCTAAAACCTGCCCTGTCCTCCATGTAGAGACATGAAGCTAAAACCTGTCCTCCATGTAGACATGAAGCTAAAACCTGTCCTGTCCTCCACATAGAGACACGAAGCTAAAACCTGTCCTCTGTCCTCCACATAGAGACATGAAGCTAAAACCTGTCCTCCATGTAGAGACATGAAGCAAAAACCTGTCCTCTATGTAGAGACATGAAGCTAAAACTTGCCCTGTCCTCCACATAGAGACATGAAGCTAAAACCTGTCCTCCATGTAGAGACATGAAGCTAAAACCTGTCCTCCATGTAGACATGAAGCTAAAAACCTGTCCTGTCCTCCACGTAGAGACATGAAGCTAAAACCTGTCCTGTCCTCTACGTAGAGACATGAAGCTAAAAACCTGTCCTCCACGTAGAGACATGAAGCTAAAACCTGTCCTCCATGTAGACATGAAGCTAAAAACCTGTCCTGTCCTCCACGTAGAGACATGAAGCTAAAACCTGTCCTCCACGTAGACATGAAGCTAAAACCTGCCCTCTGTCCTCCATGTAGAGACATGAAGCTAAAACCTGTCCTCCATGTAGACATGAAGCTAAAACCTGTCCTGTCCTCCACATAGAGACACGAAGCTAAAACCTGTCCTCTGTCCTCCACATAGAGACATGAAGCTAAAACCTGTCCTCCATGTAGAGACATGAAGCTAAAACCTGCCCTCTGTCCTCCACGTAGAGACATGAAGCTAAAACTTGCCCTGTCCTCCACATAGAGACATGAAGCTAAAACCTGTCCTCCATGTAGAGACATGAAGCTAAAACCTGTCCTGTCCTCCACATAGAGACACGAAGCTAAAACCTGTCCTCCATGTAGAGACATGAAGCTAAAACCTGTCCTCCACATAGAGACATGAAGCTAAAACCTGTCCTCCATGTAGAGACATGAAGCTAAAACCTGTCCTGTCCTCCACATAGAGACACGAAGCTAAAACCTGTCCTCCACATAGAGACACGAAGCTAAAACCTGTCCTCCATGTAGAGACATGAAGCTAAAACCTGTCCTCCATGTAGAGACATGAAGCAAAAACCTGTCCTCCATGTAGAGACATGAAGCTAAAACCTGTCCTGTCCTCCACATAGACATGAAGCTAAAAACCTGTCCTCCACATAGAGACATGAAGCTAAAAACCTGTCCTCCATGTAGAGACATGAAGCTAAAACCTGTCCTGTCCTCCACGTAGAGACATGAAGCTAAAAACCTGTCCTCCACGTAGAGACATGAAGCTAAAACCTGTCCTCCATGTAGACATGAAGCTAAAACCTGTCCTGTCCTCCACGTAGAGACATGAAGCTAAAACCTGTCCTCCATGTAGAGACATGAAGCTAAAACCTGTCCTCCATGTAGACATGAAGCTAAAACCTGTCCTGTCCTCCACGTAGAGACATGAAGCTAAAACCTGTCCTCCATGTAGACATGAAGCTAAAAACCTGTCCTGTCCTCCATGTAGAGACATGAAGCTAAAACCTGTCCTGTCCTCCACGTAGAGACATGAAGCTAAAAACCTGTCCTCCACATAGAGACATGAAGCTAAAACCTGTCCTCCATGTAGACATGAAGCTAAAAACCTGTCCTGTCCTCCATGTAGAGACATGAAGCTAAAACCTGTCCTCCACGTAGAGACATGAAGCTAAAACCTGTCCTCCACGTAGAGACAGTCTTCACACATTAATTTAGCTCGACAGTTATTGGGAGTAAATGTGTGTCCTCTGAACCATAAGAAGTTCTCGTTCATATAGTCACTTGTAGTTTGCTAGATTTGCTGCGGACAGCGGGACACACACAAACACACACACCAACACACAAACACACCAGATCGATTACATGATCTCCTCCAGGCTGTGTGTGTGGGTTGAGTCGACACGTAGGTCATGAGAAGACAGAGACCCGTTTCCTCTGTTCTGTAGAAAGCTATCCGGCTGCAAGCTAGCCTAGCTTAGCACAAATTAGTGTAAGTGGATACGGACCACAAGCCTAGCTTAAAACTCCTAGGCTAGTGGTCGGTATCCACTTCCATTCATTGTGCTAAGCTAGGCTAGCTTGCAGCCGGATAGCTTTCTACTGAACGCTATCAGAGGAAACTGGTCTCTATCTTCTTGTCTGACTCTGGAGAAGACGGTAAGATCAGTTCCCATAATGTTAGTGTGTTCCTTTTAAGTTTAAAGTCTCACGTCTGTGTCTGTGTTGTTGTGGTGCACATAGCAACCACTGTCTCCACCAACATGGGAGAAGAACAGGCATTCCAAACATTCTAGCCTCTCTCTGCCTATGGAGCAGATTCAGACTTTACACCGGATGACATCGCAAGTTTTATTGAGAGTTTTTCATGTTCACTAATATCTTTAGACTGTCTTAAGACCATATGAATAATATATTATACCATGGCCTGGTGAATTGAATTATTATGATATATATAGACCTACTGCAAGTATCTGACAATCCGTCCCCTTCCCACATTCTAAATGTACAATGCAATAGCAACTTATATACGCTTGATTTTTTTCCGGACATTAATTAATCACTGAAATCATTCCTCCTGGGCCACTGTAGCCACTACTGAAGGAAACACATCAACCACGCCACCCTCTCAACAGCTGATGCAGCTAGCTAGCTATCGTTAACAAGCAGGTGATGTGAGGACCAGGGTATCATGTGTTGTGAACTTTAACTGCCGTGTTTTGATTTATGAATGAATGTAATTTTACCACTGTTGAACAAATATGACACGGTAATCGGACCGCATTTATATAGCGCTTTCATCGAAAGCTCTTTACAACATATGCCGAGTCACATTCACCCACTCACTCACACATTCACACACCGACGGCGGGGGGCGACCGCACAAGGTGCCGACCTCATCAGGAGCAGTTAGGGATGTTAGGCAGTAGGTCTTGCACTCTTAACATATATTAGCCTTTCATCAAGGTTGAGCTAACACAGCTCTGCTGTTAGGAGAGGAGGAGCGCAGCTGTTTGGAGAGTAACCTTTATTTAACTTTAGTCCTAATCTGTTTTTCAAGAGATATCTGGCAGAGAAGGGCAACAACTAAGTAACAACAGTACATATAGTTCCAGACACAAACTAACACCAAGACAACATATAGTTCCAGACACAAACTAACACCAAGACAACATATAGTTCCAGACACAAACTAACACCAAGACAACATATAGTTCCAGACACAAACTAACACCAAGACAACATATAGTTCCAGACACAAACTAACACCAAGACAACATATAGTTCCAGACACAAACTATAAAGTCACGAAAGTCAATCAGCGTCTTCAAATATGATGCCTAAAGGGCGATTCATTTAGCACCCCAAGCAGAGTCAGTGTGTTAGGGAGTGGGCCCTGTTCCTCGTACCTGGCTAACTGAGTTAGCCGGATAATTTGCAGCATAGCTTGACTTAAGCCAGACCTTTCCTTTCCCCGACGTCGGATTTTCTAAATCGCTATGGCAACAGATCAGAACGTTTGAACCTGGTCGAGGGCAGGGTTTAGTTCAGTTAGCTGGATAAACCATGGCCACAACCTCGCAAAGAAATGCAGCTCGCTTCCTGAAATATTTCTCACAGTCTAGATCCCATTATACCATTCTGAATTATGTTTTTGTGCTTCGTTTTTCTAGAGGGGGCTTTTGAAATGTAAAATAATATACCTAAAATGCTGATAATAAATCATATTCAGCCTATAGATTTACTTTGTCCTAAATAATGCACGTCATAGTTATACGGAACCTATACGGCGCTCGCGCGGCGCGACACACAGGTTATTTTAATAACGCGGAGCATTGCAAATGTGAATCCCGCTGGGATACTTTTAATGAATTATACCTATCGGGCGTTTGGCTCTGATTAGTTTCATATTCTCCGCTGTGGATGTATTTGCTTAACGGAGCGCCCGGATTGTGTTTCATTCAAGCATAAATTGAAGCGCCTTTATACGTGGACTGTGGATTATGAATTACGAAGAATCTGAATCTGTGGATTGTTGAATTATATCACTGTCACTCACACGTTATTGTGATATTGTAACTGGGATTAAAATGTCTGAGGAGATGCACTGTTTGACGGATTTGATGACGTGGATGTGACTTGAGAAAATGAACGAGCAATTGCAAGCCTTTGACGTTTTGACAAATGAATTTGAGAAAATGCATTTATCTGTTCAAGCACTGTTAGTGTTATCTGATGATGAACATGAGGTGTCACTGGTATAAACCAAAGGTTAATCAATTAAATGCATGTATGGATGATGTCCGAAACAGATTAAAACCTGATTAATAGTGAAACTGTATAGCAGGGGTCGCCAATTAGATTTGCCCACGGGCCGAATTTTCCCCGAGCCATTGTGTGGCGGGCCAATGATAAGTGAACATTTTTTAACTGTAAAAAAAAACGACATATACATGTTTGCACTGTCTTTTTTCTATTATAAAGTGCCTCTCAGACAGTGCATTACACATGAACAGATCAGTAATTTGATTTTAATGCAGGTGCTCGCATTATAAATCGAGATCAGTAGGGTGCATTTGATTTTAAGCACCACAGCGGGTGTATTATACATCGAATGTATTATTATTATTATTATTATTATTAAAACACAACACTCACCGGCATAATGCAGGCAGCCCTGCCCTGGACTTGATAGTGTTTCTGCTTCGGTCCTCCAAAATCCATGTTAATAACATGTTAAATGTCCACTCGCGTTGAATGCCCACACAACTTGAACAGTTGCTTGCTCGTGTTGCCATGTCAACAAGCGAGAGTCACCGGTTGCTTATTGCAAGAGTTACCTGTTGCGATAAACCCGTATTTTAAGAATGACACCTGTTTATTAAAATAAGCTTTATAGGTCGTAAGCTCCTCTTCTGGCTCATCATATTTCCCCGTTGCATTGCAAAGAAGTTATTCAAAGACGTTTGTTTTGTTTTTGCAAACGTTCGCTCGCCTCGCCGGCATGCCAAACGCGGAAGTGAAAGTGAAATGCCATTGGTTCTCCCAGTCCATGTGACCATTTCTAGCATTTCAATTGGCTATAGTGACAGCCATAGATATGATGAATAGATAGATACAGCTTCAAAAGACACTCTGGCGTCACAACGAGTGAATATTTCCTGCGCGTAAAAATTGTAACTGTAAAAAAAAAACGACATATACATGTTTGCACTGTCTTTTTTCTATTATAAAGTGCCTCTCAGACAGTGCATTACACATGAACAGATCAGTAATTTGATTTTAATGCAGGTGCTCGCATTATAAATCGAGATCAGTAGGGTGCATTTGATTTTAAGCACCACAGCGGGTGTATTATACATCGAATGTATTATTATTATTATTAAAACACAACACTCACCGGCATAATGCAGGCAGCCCTGCCCTGGACTTGATATTGTTTCTGCTTCGGTCCTCCAAAATCCATGTTAATAACATGTTAAATGTCCACTCGCGTTGAATGCCCACCCAACTTGGACAGTTGCTTGCTCGTGTTGCCATGTCAACAAGCGAGAGTCACCGGTTGCTTATTGCAAGAGTTACCTGTTGCGATAAACCCGTATTTTAAGAATGACACCTGTTTATTAAAATAAGCTTTATAGGTCGTAAGCTCCTCTTCTGGCTCATCATATTTCCCCGTTGCATTGCAAAGAAGTTATTCAAAGACGTTTGTTTTGTTTTTGCAAACGTTCGCTCGCCTCGCCGGCATGCCAAACGCGGAAGTGAAAGTGAAATTCCATTGGTTCTCCCAGTCCATGTGACCATTTCTAGCATTTCAATTGGCTATAGTGACAGCCATAGATATGATGAATAGATAGATGCAGCTTCAAAAGACACTCTGGCGTCACAACGAGTGAATATTTCCTGCGCGTAAAATAAACATCATATTCTCAAAATAACCTGACGGGCCAGAAATTATTGCTGGCGGGCCCATTTCGGCCCGCGGGCCGCCTATTGCCGATCCCTGCTGTATAGCCTCCAAGCCTCTCTGACACCGTTATTTCGGATGTCGCGCCTTGAAATCTTTGTTTATATATAAAGTACATGATACCTAAGCCGAGCACATACAGTACAGATATCCTCATAAGTATCTATTAATTCGTATCAATTAGATACTCTTTGGGCTTGTTTGTATCTACTTATTCTGAAAGAGTTGAACTAATTATTTTCGCTAGCAATAGCTCATTTGATTATTCATTCCATTAAGCCTACTGCCAGCAGGCACATTTAAAGAAATATAATCTGATTGATTGGGGTAATGAGGGACTTAACATTAGCCTATAGATTATGTATTTAACTTGTCGGCGAGGCTATTGAGCCGTACTGTATTGTACCCATTCTGCAATCTGTTAATAAAGTTTTAAATCAATCAATCAAGCAATGCCGTTAGAAAATCAGGATTTCTGCTATCGACACCTGCTGTCTATTCAGGTGAGGCGGCTGCGCGCAATTATCCTGAGTATCAAGTCTGGTTCGAATTAACGAGACTGAATCAGCGTTCGAGGAACAGGGAAAGCCCGGATTCAAACATCTGGTTAATTGAATCTGGATAATGGGACTTTTGATCGACTTAGTTGAACCAGGTACGGGGAATATGGGCCTGGACTGACGTGACGATGACAATGATGAACACAATGAATTACATGAAAATGAATGCAGCAATCAAATGTTTAAATGTATGAAAATCACATTACAATACTATCCAAATGTGCACTGGATAAAATCTATACGTTCACACTAAATAAAACGAATTGTCTATTGGCTGAGCGTGTGGCATTCATGTGACATCACGCCCCGGATTCACGCCAACCAGGAAATAACTAACGCTATAGTTGTTGTTGTCGTCGTCGTTGCAAATTGATAATAATCACAAGATATATCCAGTGCTGGATTTAACTAAATGGATTTATGGAAACACATTCATGGAAAGTTCAAGCCCGGATCACAAAGCTTCTCGAAGGGTTAGCGCAACACGCAACGGCTCTTCCAATTCGTTCTACCGTCAGCAAAGAAAATGAGTCTCAGCCTCTGCGTTATGATATTATGATATGAAAATGTAATTGTAGTGCTGTCGGACCCGGATACGGGTTGTCTTTTCCCTTTATTTTCTTCTCTGAGTGCTTCGTTTACATCGTTTACAGCGATTTTCTTCTGGGAGACAATGCCCCCACACACACACCACTGGAAACAATTTTTTTTTCACAGATACTGTAGACTATGCAATGTCGCCCCCCATAGGATGTATAATGATTTAATTAATTTATAAAAAAACGATGGTGCGAACATCCGTTCGAAAAACCCTGCCGAAGTTTGAATCCTAAAAACAGGCTTTAGGATTAATAACAGCTCTAATAGTTCCAGACACAAACTAACACCAAGACAACAGTCAAGCTAAAAGTGCAATACAAAAAATTTGCAGGGGGGGGGGGGGGGGGTAAATGATATGAAAATGTATTCCGTTTGACATAATCACAAAGTGTTTGACGTCACCTACCGCAGCATAACCCACATGTTGGCAATGGAGGCCTTGCACAGTGTAGTTCTCTTTATTCCAACATGGCTGCCTGTAATCGTTGGTAACCACTTTTTTTTATCCACTTTTTCTCCTCCATTTTTCAATTTTTGAAAATGGATGGGGGAAAAAAATATTCCAGTCCACATTTTCCAGTCCACTGATGTAGCCGGGGTTACCAGAGTTCATTCTGGATCCTCTGAGCGCCGCGGATCATGAGTTCTACTGTATACATGTTAGATCTATACACTTATCGATTTTTTTCGAATGGTGATCAGGAATTGGAATATACCAGTTGGATACCATCTGATGTCAGGTAAGGAATCTATGTTATCAGTGTTAGGATAATCAGACTCGTTTTGATGAAGATATAAGCTTTTTTCTGATATGTGCTCTATCGGTTTCACTGTAAAATCGACGAGGAAATGAAAGCAGCTATTATCAGCGCGCGCCTCGAATGTGCGTGCGTGCACGTATACTATTGATCATCTAGCGTTTATTTGAAAACGATTCATAAATAGGCCGACAAATATCAACGTTCTGGAATATTCCAGTAAAAGGCAATTATCACAGAATGGGCTGTTTTCCACCTCAAAACGGGTGCTTTTCAAAATGCTCTCAAACGGAAATGAAGCGATAAAAACCAATCTGCCTTGACAACACTGACTGGAAAATGATTCTTTGATAAGCGACGGGCAGATTAGACACATAGCCATAATTTAAAACATAGATTAGGCGATATTAACGTTAACATTGGCGCCAATGGTGGCATTCAAGCACTAAGTCGTGCGCCCCCTGGTGGCACTGAAAGTGTTAAGCACTATACCAAAAATTCCGATTCTTCGGACAGATATTGCGATTGCGATTAAATTTGCGATTATAATGAAAAATAATTAAGCAGCCCCACAGAGGTTTATTGTAAAATGCGGCTTGCATCTGGCCTACGCGGTTGGTCTTTTCGGGACACCGAGCCTGAAAAAGTTTCTTTTTACCTGGGAATCGATACCGGTACCCAACGGTACCTTTTTTTCTGTACTTTACTCTCCCTCTCTGAAGTCTAAACTTCACAACACACAATCTAAAACCCCTTACCTTCCTCTCCCAAACCGATCTTGTATCTGAATGGGACTTCCTGGTTAAACAAAAACAAAAACAAAAGTTTAAAAAAAAAAGAAATATTGCGCTTTTTTTTTGTTTTTGCGATTTGATAATTGCATCATTCCAAATCGCGATTTCGATTAAAAATCGATTAATCGTGCAGCCCTAACTGGCAGTAGAGCCTCCACTACTGTAGTGCCCTGCGCTGCAACACAACTAACACAAGAGTGAACAAAAAACGCTCATGGACCTGCGGTCTGTCATTGACTGCTCGCTTGTGTTGTTCGTTGGATTCGTTTTGGATTATTTGGGCTCGCCAAACAAACTATCAAAACGTACACGGACCCGCGGACCGCGGTCTCTCGTTGACTGACTCGCTTGTGTTGTCGCTGTGTGTCAGACTCTGCATGCTTTCGAACACCCGCCCACCTCTACCTCTGATTGGCTTACCATGACATTTTACTCAACCTCAGCCAATCGTCAGCATGTATGCGCTTGTCTCGTGCACTGCCCACTAACCAAGGAAGAACAGTATTGCCTCTTGGCGCAGAGATCTGTCTGATGGAAAAAACAGCTTCAATCATAGTAACGCGCCGCATTTTTTGGCGGTAACGGCGTTATTAAGATTGGAAGAGTAATCCGTTAGATTACTCGTTACTGAAAAACTAACGCCGTTAGTAACGCCATTATTCCCATCACTGGTGGTGGAGCAGGTAAAACCCACTCCACTGTAACTTGTTTACAAGATCCAGTAAACAAATTATTACATTTGTGTTGTTTCTCATATATTCATACTGTAGCAACCATTGTTTTACACATAGCAACGGTTGTGTCTTCCAACATGGAGGACAAATGGGCACATACCGTCAACGCCTCTTGCTACAGCTGACGGCACACAGCGCCTGTCATTAGTTTGTGAAAATTATGCTATTGATCTGGAGATAATGAGATCTCTAGGGGGGGGGGGCGACAGTAGTGGCTCAGGAGGTAGAGCAGTCGTCTCGTCTGGTAATCCGGAGGTTCCCGGTTTGATTCCCACTCCTCCCCGGCAGCGTGTCGATGTGTCCTTGAGCAAGACACTTAACCCCTAACTGATAACCCCTAAATTTTGCAGTTTAGCAGTTTAGCACTATAGGCCGGCCCTGGCAGATCTTTCAATATAAATGTGGTGAAGTGATCAAAATTAAGTAAATTACATTTTCTATGAATTCAAACTTGTTAACACCTGCATTTCATGTTTACATATGATTGTTGTTATTTTAAGTTATGTGTATTACTACTTTTTTTTAACTCACAAAATGAAATGTTCATACCAAACTTCATATCATATGACGACTACTAACTTACCATCTTTAGATAATAAAGTATACTCAACCTCTACTGTCTTTAACTATGAAGGAACACAACACTCTAACTTACCATCTTTAGATAATAAAGTACTCAACCTCTACTGTCTTTAACTATGAAGGAACACAACACTCTAACTTACCATCTTAAAGTACTCACATTTGAAAGTTTGAAAACATTGTTCCTCTAAAAACGGCAAACAAACGTATGATTCTTTGTCAGAGGTGCTCAAGAGAAGTGAAATGGGAGACAAGTGTGTGCAGGAAAACAACATTAAGCTGTTTCTAATGCCAAAATAAACCAAAAAGGACAAAAAAATCAAGTAACTTGAAACTAAAGTGTTTTCATGACAATCTAACGGGGAAGAAAGAGTATGAATATAATATTTGTATTGTTATTCTATAAACTGCACGTCTATTTTACTGCTGTGGGGCACTTTGGGTTTGGGCTGCATTGCTTGTATGAACGGTGCTATACAAATAAAGTGTCTTTTTATTAGTATTAATATGATTAAGAAATAAATAAATTAACGGGCGAGATTTGAGAGGCCATATTTCAAAGTTCCAAAGCTAATGTGATTTAGAATAGCCTTACGCTGAAACGTGCATTAATAAGAAAAGTGCCAATAGGTACACATGTACCAAACTATATGAACATACCATGATGTCGAGGGTCCTCTAGTCGTGTTGCGGGGGGGGGGGGTTGTCCCCACAGTCCCCTCGTGTTGTTACTGTCCCGTTACTTCAGCTCTCAGCAGAGAGGGGCTCACTTCAAGACTCTTCTTCACTTCAAGACTCTTCTTCCTCGGTATTGTTGTTTGGAGGGCAGCCTACTGGGCAGTGGAGACGGACTGGTGGAATAAAACGCGCTTTATTAGAATGATAGGACAGCGTTTCTTCTAACGCCACGTTGTAGACGGTGGGACAGGATCTGTTGGCGTCGATCATCGCGCTGAGACCGTGTTGGAGACTGGAGCGCTGCTGCGCGCTGATGGTGCGTTGGGGCGGTGCTCAACAACTCGTAAAGTCGGACATTTGTGACCAAATGGTAAAGTGCAAATCAGATGCTAGGCAGAAGATTCAGACAGGGTAAATTCAGACCTGGGTAAAAACGAAAGGTTATCCTATAACCAGTGTTGCGTTGTTATTATGGGCTGAGCCGCCACGCAGGATAATGACGCCGCGCGCACGCGCGCGCGCACACGCACGCGCGGCCGCGCGCGCATGCGCATATGTTCCCTCGCGCACAATAATACACTTTGTTTGTATAGCCTTTCATACAGAAACTGCAGCTCAAAGTGCTTCACAACAGAATTAAGACAGGCATAAAATGAGCACATAAAGTGCAGACATATAAAATCAGTTTTTCACATTAGGATCTAACATCCCAACAGGCAACCTTGTTTATGGTTTGATTCAGTTTTAATATAAATAATAAAAATAAAGAGAAGATTAATTAATTATCTACTCAGTCCCGAAGTTTGTGATGTAGATATGGAATGTCCCGGGTTGCTGCTGTTTGCAGAGTGTGTTGTTGTCCGGGGGTGAGTGGTGGTGGGTGGGGGTCTGGGCAGCGGCAACTTGGGACGTTCCATATTTACATCACAAAGAGTCCCAGACTGGTTGAAGACACCAGCCTATAGCGGCTATTGTTATGATAATGCGAGGTAGCGCCGGGGCCCGGGACTCGGCAGGTAAACACGAGCCGAGCCGAGCGCAGCGCGTTCTCGCGAGCGCGTGCATGTGCGTGCACGCGCTTCTGCTCAAATCTTTAATACTCAGTGAGGTACCACTGAGTGGTACCCCGTGCCATGAACAACGCATGCCTGCCTATAACCTAGTTATATGAATACTGGCTGAACGTCTCGCTCTTCGCCATTATGAGATATCTCTTATCTCCTAGCACCTAATGTGCTCACGAACAAACAAATGCACTCACATGCACGTGACCAGGCCACGCCCCCGCATCCCACTATATGACGCCGGACATGTGTACCGGACATGTGTACCGGACATGTGGCCCGACTAGTGTACCCCCTGAGGGCCCGTAAGCCCCAACCAGGGAGGAGGGGAGTCCCGTCCACCCGCCCATCCTAACGAAGGGGGGGGAGGCAGTCAACTCCACCAAAGTCCAAAAAAGGGGGAACCAGACACCCCTGAAAACGCACAGCACAGGCGGGACCACGTGTGACACAGCACCCCGTGGCACACACCCCAGCTAGCCCACCAAATGGCGGGACGCAGGAGAGGTCCCAGACCTCAGAACCGCCTGGGAGACAGAACCCTCAGTCATGTCCATGAGGTAAAACTTAACGAAGGGACCCGGGGAGGACCAGGAGGCCGCAGCACAGATGTCCTTCACAGAGGCCCGCCCTAACAGGGTGGCAGAGGCCGCCACCCCACGAGTGGAGTGCGCCCTGACGCCCCCAGGGGGGACCTGTTCAGCCAACGTGTAGCAAAGGGCAATGCCCTCGCACAACCAATGTGACAGGCGCTGCTTGGACAGCCCCCAACCTTACACCACTCTTGAAAAGCACGCCACTTACCCGCGTAAACCGCGATAGTGGACGGAGCGCGCGTGTTCCGGATGGTGTCGACCACAGTAGGGTCAAGACCCATCCCCTCCAGACTCACCCTCTCAGCAGCCAAACCTTCAGTGGCTGCCCCAGAACAGGGAACAGACACCGAGATCCGTGTGCCTGAGAGAGGGCCCGCGGCAACCAAGGAACAGGCCACGGCGGGGCTACCAAGAGCTGGATCAGGACCTGGAACCACACAGCCATGCCCCGGTCCGGCGTGATCAGGATCAAAGTCCTGCGCTCCTGACGTACCCGCTCCAACAGCTGAGCTATCAGGTGTATGGGGGGGAACGCATACAGAATCCCGGGCGGCCATGGATACATCGAGAAGGCATCCACCCCCAGGGGAGGATTGTCCCCCCGACTGACCGAGAACCATAAGGGGCACTGGTGAGACTGTCTGCTCGCAAACAGATCCACCGTGGCCTCCCCGAATCGGTCCCAGACCTGTCTGACTATGTCTGGACGTAGTCCCCACTCGTCGGGATGAGGACCGCCCGCAACATCACATCCGCGCCCACATTCTCCTTGCCAGGGATGTGGAGCGCCCTCAGGCTGCGCAGATTGACAGACGCCCATAGCCAGAGCTCGACCGCCGCCCGGTGCAGACGGATGGAGCGTGCTCCTCCCTGTCTGTTGATATACAACGCTGTCGTCGTGTTGTCCGTCCTGATCAACACGTGCTCGCCCACCACCAGGTGGCCGAACTGCTTGAGAACCAGAAGGACCGCCTTCAATTCCAACACATTGATATGCAGTGCAGACCGGGTAGCATGGCACGTCCAGTTGCCCCCTACTGCGTTGGTCCAACACGTCCCACCCCATCCCGTGAGGGAGGCGTCGGTGAAGACCGTGACGTGTGACAGCCTGCAGCCCATGGAGATCCCGCTGGTGAGGGTACCAGTCCTCCCCCAGTGGTCGAGATCCCCCAGTATCGACACGGGAACCTTCAGTCGTTTCCACTTGCCTCTCACCAGGTCTATTTTCATACTGGAAAACCACCTCTGAACCCTCCTCATAAATAGGAGGCCAAGAGGGACCACATAGTGAGCAGATGCCATCATACCGAGCAGGCGCATCACGGACAGTGTCATAACCGTCCTGCCAGGACGGAGCCCCCTGAGCGCGCCGAGAATATCCTCCCGCCACCGCTCTGAGAGGGTTGCCCTCATGGGCCTTGAGCTTAGAACCAAGCCCAAGTACTCCACCTGTTGACTGGGAAGAGGAGTACTCTTCTTCCAGTTCACAGCTAAACCCAGACTGGTGAGGAATTCCACCACCAGCCTGGTATGAGACCTGGCGACCTCCTCTGACTGGCTGAGGAGCAGAATGTCATCGAGATAGAAAATAACTCGTATCCCCTGACGACGTAGAGGCTCCAGCGCGGTCTCTACGCACTTGGTGAATGTGCGAGGGGCCAGAGAATAGCCGAACGGCAGCCTCTGGTATTCGTACGCTACACCCTGAAAAAGGAAGCGAAGGAATTTCCTGTGAGGAGGGAAGATCGGGATGTGAAAGTACGCATCCTTCAGGCTTATGGAGGTGAACCAGTCTCCCACTCTGACAGAGCTTATCAGGTGTTTGACGGTCAACATCCTAAACCGCCTCACCACAATCAGCCGATTGAACGCAGACAGATCCAGAATAGGTCTGACACCTCCCGATTTCTTGGGCACCAGAAAATACCGGGAGTAAACACCACGCATCGTGTCCTCCTTTGGGACCACGACGATGGCTTGCTTCGCTAACAGAGATTGGATCTCGTCGGCCAGAGCTGTCACTGCTGCTGACCCTGACGCTTGTATCCTTTCGGCAAGCAACAAGCCCTTCCGCGTTGCTCTGATTGGCCGAGCGCGCGCATGAGCCACGACAAGCTCCTCAGCCAGGCAGGAATACTAAACTCCGCTTAACGCAATTTATACAAATGGAAGTATTGATTTCGCCATAACGAATCATTAAAAAAATATACCGTTAACTGGAATATGTTGTTTCTTTACACATATGTTGGATTGTGTAATTGGTTTGTCATGACAAACCAATAAAAAATCGCGAATTAACCGGTGGCTACAACAACACACAGTAACTACATGCATCATTGTTTACAATGAACGGTGGGGCTAATCGAAAGGACTGGACACGGACAAGTTAAACTAACCTAAAGTTAGTTGTTCACCAACAATCTACAGACACAAACAAACACAGAACCGGACTGTTATATTTAATTTATTTATTGCTGTTTAACGCGTCCGTGTCCAGTCCTTTCGATTAGCCCCACCGTATATTTTTTTAATGATTCGTTACGGCGAAATCAATACTTCCATTTGTATAAATTGCGTTAAGCGGAGCTTAGTATTCCTGCCTGGCTGAGGAGCTTGTCGCGGCTCATGCGCATGCGCGCACTCGGCCAATCAGAGCAACGCGGAAGGGCTTGTTGCTTGCCGAAAGGATACAAGCGACCCTGACAACAGGGTCTGTACCAAACCTGAAAAATGGGGGGTGGGGTTGTGCAAACTGCAACACAAGTCCCCGCCTCAGCGTTCTCTCCATCCACCTCGACATATGGCACTGCTGTAGCCATATGTGATGATAATCCCAAAGCGCACCCGCCGCCACTTGGCGCTGGTCCGCCAGGAACCGTAGATAGGCGGCCCGGTCCCACCCGCTGTGCATTGCCAACCCTGGACTTGCCAACCGCGCGAGCAGGGCATCTCACGGAGCCAGGATATCGCACCCTGACACTACCAATGAGGCAATCGCACCCAAGGGGGGACCCCGACAGAAAGGGCCGGTTTGATATAGGGGAAGCTGACATCACACTGGGTGACAAAAGCTCCCCCACTGAACACCTCCCCGGCATGGATTGCTGAGGAACTGTTCTACAGCTGGACATGCAAGGCGTGTGGTCCCCACACTGCCCGATAGGGTGGGTTCCTACACACCGTAGCCCTGCAGTGATATTACTACCACCCAAATCACACGTGCCTGACTGACCATCGCCGGTCTTCCGGCCATGGGAGGCACTAACGTGATACCCGGCCTGGCGAGGGCGGGGCTGGGGGAACTCACGCTGCGACCCCCTGGGCCTCGAGTTCCCCCCCTGACAACCTTCGTCGTTGACATACACAACACCAGACTCACCAAACACAGACGCAGAACGTGTGGCGTGGGAGCCGCTTGACAGCACAGCATTCTCATAGGCAGACCCAGGCCTAGCCAGCAACTGGGTGTCAGCCCCTGTCCCCATGAGAAGCGAAATGTGGGGCCGCTTGCGCCTCGTTGAAGGCATGCGGCCCGCAGCCAAAGGGGACAAATCAGAGCCCGTATCCCGCTGGTGTTGGGGCGGGGAGTGACCGGAGAGTGAGCTAGACACAGCTAGACGGCGAAGTTTTTTTAGGGCGTGCTCATCTAATGTAGCCGATCCCTCGGCCGCCAAGGTGTCCAGGGTACCTCTGGCGGGGGAAACATGGCCGCTGGTCGGGGGCCTCGCCACAGTCGCTGGCGAGGCCGCGCCCTCACCTCTGGCTGCGTGGTGCGAGGCGGTGTGGGGCCTAGGTCAAATACTGCCCTCGCTCCTGCGGAAAGACCAAAGAGTCCCTCGGCGGAGAGGGGAGCCCTTTTCTCCTCCTCAAAGGAAGACTGCTCCAACCAAAGATGTCTGTGAACAAGCGTTGACAGCATCCTAGTCCTCCCTGCGGTTATAGCTTGCGACTGAGTTAAAAGCTGTATAACCCCAAAAACACGCGCGATGTTTTCGACGTCGGCTGGCCCTAAGGCCCCACTACCCGACACCATTGTGGACAGAAAAGCAGTCAACTGAGCAATGACACTGGTCGCTGCTAAATTCCGTCCTGCGGCGGTATAAACTTCATCAGCCACCTGCCGGGCCGACTCGCCCTCTGGCGTTGGCTTCCGGGTGGGACACCATTCAACCATGCCAGGGCAAAGGACTGATGCTACCTGGCCCTCAAGCCACGGCACACCTGCCTTGCGCCCTGTTGTCAGCCCATCCACCCGTATAAAGGGTAAATAAGCCTCAGCAAAACCCCCCACATTAGACACCGATTGACCTTCAGCAATGAAACGGTTAAGAGGAGAGAAGAGTGGCGACAGCCCACGGCGGGGAACAAAGGAACGGCGTCAAAGCATCGTAGCATTAGCATTAGCCGCGCACTCCAGGATAGCTGGGAAAACATCCAAAACAGAGTCATGACGACCATGTTTACCCAAATATCCTGCCCCTCACGCCAATACATAACTCGGCTGTCTCACGGGACAACGAGCAGTATCACTCATGCTAGTATCAATGCCTGTTAGCGCAGGCCCTACCTGTGCACAACGTAGCTCGACTGCTAACCGTTGCGCGACGTCCCTCGATCCGCTGTCACGAGATGAGGAAACCCCAGGACAGGCATGCGCTGTTAGGATGTGCCGAGAAGATTCCAGGGGCTGGTGAACCTCTGGCGAAAACCCAACATTGTGTAATTTCTCCCTGCGTTTCATAACAGCTAGTTCACGGAGTGCACTGCTACTTCCGTGTTGGAAACAAAAAAGAGGAAGGTAGAGTGTGACCATGTCTGGCGTCATATAGTGGGACGCGGTGGCGTGGCCTGGTCACGTGCATGTGAGTGCATTTGTTTGTTCGTGAGCACATGAAGTGCTAGGAGATAAGAGATATCTCATAATGGCGAAGAGCGAGACGCGATTGGCCAGTATGATAATATAACAGAGTCCATTCAAATAACAAACTCAGCAAGACCGACGGCTTCTCAGTTACAGTGGGTGACAATATTGTCACAAGGAAAGATGAAATTACATACCTGGGTTCTATCCTAGAGGCAAATCTTTCCTGTGACAAAATGGCATCCAATGTAATAAAAAAAAAAGTCAACCAACGAACTTGATTCTTGTACCGGATCTCCTCTCTGGTAAACAGGTATACCCCGAAGACTCTGGCAGGAGCAGTCATTCAAGGGTACTACGACTATGCTTGCACCTCATGGTACCACAACACCTCAAAGGTCCTAAAAACAAAATGACAAACATCACAAAACAAACTGGTCAGACTACTGCTTGACCTTACCCCTAGAACCCACCTCACCCCTGCCCACTTTGACAACCTAGGATGGCTTAGAGTAAACGACAGAGTACAGCAACTTGCAATGGGCCTGGTCTACTAGATACACTACACCACAAAGGTACCCAGGTACATGTCAAAATACTTCCCAAAGGTCAGTGAATACCACGACCACAACACCAGAGGGAGCTCCACAAATCATGTTAAACCCAGATTTGGCTCAAACAAGGGACTAAACACGTTTCGCAATTATGCCACATCAATGTGGAATGCCCTACAGCTGTAAAGGAATGTGAATCACTACCCACTTTTAAAACCACTCTCAACCACGCTGCAATTCGAAACTGACCCCTGTAAATGTCCTAACGCAACCCCCTCCAATGTACAGTAAATGTCCTATAATACACGAGACCCTCTTCTTGGGACCAAGTAAGGTTTAGTCGATATTCCAAAGTACAGTTACCCCCACCCTGCCTACCCATCCCCCCCCACCCCACCCCACCTACCCAACCTCCTCCAATGTACAGTTTTTTCGTCAAATGTATATACTCTCTTTTTTGTTTTTTTTTAACTCTTTTTGTATCACAAACAGTACTGTATCTGTAAATCTGGTATGTCATAAATGTATAGATGTAGCAGTACTGTCTATCTGTATGTCATGTATGTCATATATGTTATGATGAATTGAAAATGGGGGACCCTGATGTAAACAAGACAAAAGTCTTTCTCTGGTCTGCATCCCCTTAACAATTGTGTGTATTGAGCTGTACTGTATTGTACCCATTCTGCAATCTGTTAATAAAGTTTTCAATCAATCAATCAATCAATTAATCAATCAGAGAAAGACTTTTGTCTTCCCATTTTAAATTCATCATAACATATATGACATCATACATGATGACATACAGATATACAGTACTGCTACATCTATACATTTATGACATACCAGATCTACAAATATACAGTACTGTTTAAGAGTACAACGCCTGTCACATAGACCCTGGCGTTGGAAACTCTGATTAAGAGACAGAGTTTCTAAAAAGAGAGTATATACATTTGAGGGGGAAGAAACTGTACATTGGGTTGGGTAGGTGGAGTGGGGGTGGGGGGGATTATGGTAAATACGAAGTGCAAATCAGATGCTAGGCAGAAGATTCAGACAGATTATTCAACCGTTAGTTCTTGATGCAGCTGGTTTAGGAATCCCAGCATGTCAACATATGATGATGTCTCGTGATACCCCCCCACCCACCCAACCCCCTCCAATGTACAGTTTCTTCCCCTTCGGATGTATATTTTTTTTATGATCTCTTTTTCTTACACAGTACCGTATAATTGTATGTCTTGTATGTCATAAATGTCTTGATGAATTGAAAATGGAGGACCCTGATGTAAACAAGACGAAAGTCTTTTTATGGTCTTCATCCTCTTAGCAGTTGTTAGTATTGAGCTGTACTGTATTGTACCCATTCTTCTGCAATCTGTTAATAAAGTTTTCAATCAATCAATCTAATATTTTCATGTTCAGGTTATTGGCTATGATACAAATTAGGCTATAGTTTTCACAGCCCCCATATGATGACAACATAATGTGTGTGTTTTGGGTGGGGATCGGGCGTTGTGGACAGCGACTCCTACAGGTCGGTTGGTGCGCCTGCGCAGTAGAATCAGGAAGTGTCAGGGGCAGCGTGAGCCTCCCACGCGTTACTCCTCGCCACTGAGAGATCGAGCTGCGCAGGTGAAAAGATGCGACTGCTGTTACCTCAAGTACCGGAGGGGACTTGTGCTATGTATGACTTAGTCCACATTGCAGCCGGCTTGTGGGAGGCAAGAAACAGCGTCCGTGACAGGGGAGGGTTGAATTGGATGATACGAAATTGGGATGGGAGAAAAATATAGAAAATGGGAGAAAAAGTGGATAAAAAAAAAATAATGTGTGTGTTTTTAAAGTAGTTTTGTGTTGTTTTGCATCATGAACACACCCCATCAGCCCCGCCCCTTCTACTATCACAATGATCACAACACTCGCCCACCCCCTCGCAGATCTTATTTATACTGGGCACAGGGCAGAAGCCCCGCCCCCTCCCAGATCTTGTTTATACTGGGCGCAGGACAGAATGTACCTCGTGCTGTGATGCTGCATTCACCCAGGGTCGGAGGGGGGAAGTTGGACGTGGGAAACGCTTCATCTCCCACCTAGTTCGAACCACAAAGTCTATACTCACAAATGTACTCTTAAAATAGCCAATAACAACATTAACACATCCTGCGCCAAAAACGTCGTACAACGTGATTCAAGTTCATGCTAATTCTGCCATTCCACGGCGTACAACGTTATTTTGATCATATTTAATTTTTTCGCCATGGTATTCATATTTTCCTCACAGAGCCTGGTCTGATGCTGTGTGAGCCGGCATAACTCTGCAACGC
Source organism: Notolepis coatsorum (assembly GCF_963971535.1). NCBI lineage: Eukaryota > Metazoa > Chordata > Actinopteri > Aulopiformes > Paralepididae > Notolepis > Notolepis coatsorum. Next base: position 16,945,585 of record NC_140179.1, on the reverse strand, counting down.
TTCAATACTGCCCCCTGGTGGATGATCGGCGAGTTGCCAAACCGGAAATGGCCGGTTGGATATCGGTGCGTCTCCGAAATGCGTCCGGCCACTCGCTTATTGTTGCGGGACTGTATACACACGTCCCTGTGTAGCGATCGCTGCCATAACGCAATAATCGATACAATTTGGCCGTGTATTATGATTATACAAACCGGAAATGGATTTAGGCGATCGCCGTCAAATAAGTGGGATGTTTTTGCTCCAGTCTCATCGCCCAATGGTAAGAGGACGCTGACGTTACTTTCAGCCTGTTTGTTTATTATTATCCATGCAAACTGCTCTGATCAATATATAAAGCATTTACCGACGATCACGGAATTATAAACGACCCCCCCCCCGCTCACCCGCGCATGATCAGTCATAACGTTTAGGATCATGTACAGTTGAAATTTTGTATATAGCGTGTAAGGCCAACAAACGGCATTTGATAATCTATATATGCGTTTATGCCTATATCTCACGTTCTTGGAATTACTGCAGAAAACGATAAAAACATATTTATATTCTAGACGGTATTTTCGTATGAACCTGTGAATGAAAAAGTAAAACGTTCCTACATCCTGAACGATAGATAATCGATGTTGAATGGGCCATAGTAATGTCAATTTAGCAATACAATTAAAAAAGTTATAGCCCTGCAAAGAAGGTAAACATCTCCATAGGCTTAGACTGGTGGCAGTGATCAAACATTGATGGATATAAGCGTGGCAGGGAATGTGTTAAGGTTTATACAATGTGGGTGACCATGCTGAAATGAGAGGCTTGAGGGGTTGAAATCATACTCCGAGTTGACGCGCCAGTTATTTCCTAGGATGTAAGCATTTCCGACCTCAGAGTTGATAATCAAATGCAGTATAATGCCCTCTAGCTGACTTGGAGAGAGCGAGAGTATTTAAAAATTATGTTTTTTTGGTAGATAGGCCTATATATATATATTTTTTTTTTATCCACTTTTTCTCCTTATTTTTCAAATGTTCTCCCATCCCAATTTCGCCTCGCCAATTCTCCCTTCAATAGACCTTTCCCCGCTGTCAATCACGCAGAGAATAATAACCAATAAGATTGCCCTATTTCTTAAGGCCGCGCCCCTTGAAATAGAGCCGCCATGATGTCTCACAGATAGCCAGCCAGTCCTGCATTGTTGAGAAAATGGTTCTTAGATGTGCTTGGGGAACGTGCAATAATGACCAGAGATATCCAGAAAGACTAAAGGGAGCGCGTTTTATAAATTTTCCGAAGCCTAAAACACAGTTGGAAAAATGTGGATTAAGGCTTGTGGACGGCCCCATACACAGCTGAATGTGGACAAGATCAACAAGAACAAGGCTGTATGCTCGACGGTAAGCCAGAAAAATATGCTTCAGTAATATATGCTTCAACATTTGAGTTAAACAGAAGTCACCACTTGTTATCTTATATATACTGTATATAGATAGATAGATAGATGGCTAGCCGATCGTTAGGTAGCCAGCTAATCATGTCTCCTCTCCAGACCTCAATCAATCAACCACCAATCAGAGCTCAGTTATACAGCTACACAGACGTGCACAGCTACTCAGACTGAAGGAGAGGACGATAACCTGGTTGAGAGGGCAGCTTCTTGACAAGGAACAGATAATACAGTCTCTCGAACAGGATGCGATAAGGCTATTACTGAAAGCAGAGGTTTTTATGATTTACTTAAAACACTGAAAGTTCATGGTTACATCAAGGATGGTGATGCTGTTATGGCTGACAAGGGTTTTACAATACACGACGAGTTGAAAGAGCTTGGATTACGTCTGAATATCCCTCCCTTTGCTGCTGGTCATTCTCAGATGTCTCAGTCAAATGTGGCGTTGACTAACAAAATTGCTCGTCACAGGGTTCATATTGAGCGTCTTATATGTAAAGTTAAGACGTACAGAATCCTTTCAGATCGCATACCAACAACCCTTTTCAAAACGATAAACCAGATATGGTCAGTTTGTTGTTTTATGACCCTACAACATGATGTGTTTGTAATGTTTTGGTCACTTTGTTAATATGAAAATTGAAGTTCAGTTCTGAATCTATGATAACCCAGAGACTAGTGACCTCAGATTTGATCCAAGGGGTTAGTCCTCCCAGGTTCTTTATTAATGTTTATTTTTTTGTTTTGGGGCCGATAATTAGAATTATAGATAGAAAACCTACATTATGTCCTCTGATGATATCACCCAGCAGTAACATGTAAAAGACCTAAGCAACTCCCTTGTGCAACTCCATAGTTGTCATATATCTCAGACATGTGGCCTCCTAGTTTAACATAGAATTTCCTCCCTCTGATGTATGTTTTAACCCTTCTGCCTTATTAGGTAACTGACAAAGTTGGCACATCAGTGCATGAAAAGATTGCATCACGTTCAAGGTCATAAAAAACTTAATTTGTAATATTTCGTTCCAATTCTTTTTTTTATGAATACCACTATAAGAATGGAGACCTTATTCTCATCAGAGTTTAGTCTGAGGTCACTGATTAGTTTGGTGAGGGCAGTTTCAGTGCTATGCTATTTTCTGAATCCTGAATTCTTCTAAGATTGTGTTCTCTTCATTGACATTGATGTCTCATGAGCTAATTGTATATGTATGTCCATTTATCCTGAAAATACACATGCAACAATCAAATGGTTGATAGCTACTCCACACATCAATGTACAGCTGCGCCAACACTAAAAGGTAAGCTAACTAATTACAGTAGTTCAAATTCAAAGGTTTATTTGTCACCTACATACCGCGACATTTGTGTGATTAGCATAACGTTAGATGATTAGCCCATTGTAGCTAGCAGTTAGCAGATACTAGGCTTAAATCTTCATTCACTCTAACAATTTTATAATAAGGGACCACTAACATACTCACCCTGCTTTACATGTGCAGTAGGACTCCACAATTGTATCCTGACGAATTACAATGTGGAGTTTGTGAGGCGTTTGTGTCTTCCGCATAGACCGCCAACACTTGGCATCAACTTTGACGTTGTCATCTCCTTCTCCGTCCGAAATCCTAATTTCATGGATATATCCTTGAGTAAAATAATTCAGGCATTTCTGGAGAACTCTCTTTGATATAGTAGCAGCATTGGGCAAATAACTGATAGCAATAGTTTCAGGAATCCTTAAGAGAGAATCCATGTTGTTCGATTGACACGTGGTTGTTTCAGTGTGCCTGTGAGAACATTTGGGAGAGCGTGGGAGACCATAGCAACAGTAACACGGGGGGGCGGGACTTGCCGTCAGCGCGGAAAGGTGTATTCTCCCCTCCCCTGTCTCGAACGTTGCTAGACTATGCCTCCCACTGGTCGGCTGCAGTGAGGACCAAGCCTTGCATCACCTGTCCCCTCCGGTACACGAGGAGGCAGCTGTTGCATCTTTTCACCTGAACAGCGCGATCTCTCAGTGGCGAGGAGTAACGCATGGGAGGCTCACGATGCCCCCGATACTTCCTGATTCTGCTGTACAGGCGCACCAACCGACCTGTAGGAGTCGCTGTCCACAACGTCCAATCCCCACCCACCGGCTTTCCCACCCTCTAACACTGCCAATTGTGTTAGTATGACGAGAGCTGGGCTCGATACCAGCATCTCCTGCGTTAGTGGCGAGTGCCTTGCCCACTGCTCCACTCAGCCGCCCAGATTTTAATTGTTTGTACTACCGGGCAGTCTGGTAGAGAGAGAGAGAGAGGAAGAACGGGAGACAGAGCGGGGGGAAGACATTTGGCAAAGGATGCCAGGTCCGGGAATCGAACCCGGGTCGGCCGCTTCGCGACGCAGCGTGTTACATGGTTCGCCACTTGGGCGCCCCGAGAGAGAGTATTTTAATAATGTATTTGTGAACCAATAGGCTATGATGTGTCGGGTTGAGGACGTGCTGGATCAAAGAACATCAGTATTCACTACTTTCACGCCATTTCTATAGTTGTTGTTTATAACCTTAACTCTTACCTTAACCTTAAAACCCTTTCACTACCACAGTACAAAAGGTTAACCCTTTACTTAACCGTCTGTAGTGTGATAGTAAAGGGTTACCCTTCTGTAGTGTGGTAGTGAAAGGGTTAACCTGCTGTTTTATGGCAGTGAAAGGGTTAACCTTCCATATTGTCGCAGTGAAAGGGTTAACCATTTGGTAGTGCAGCAGTGAAAGGGTTAAACTTAAAGGGGAACTTAACCAAGAGTATTGAGAGTAAATGAGTTTGAATATGGCCACCAGTGATGTCATCAGGGATATTGACTCCTCCTTGTGTTAAATCGCAATACGTTGTCTTATAGGGACTTCATAATTTCATGGTGCTGTAATTAACACAACACAAGGATTCCGATGACATCACTGGTGGCCGTATTTAAACTCATTTAATCTCAATAACTGTCAAACTAAATGAACGTGTGCCAAACTCCTTCGAGTGTTTGGATGTGTGTGTGAGATTATGTGCTAATAAATAAATCAACATTGTTTTGGGGTGAAGTGTCCTTTGAACTCGTTGCCTCCCGACCCTCCATAACCTCAACTAGAGGTGGAAACTTCCTCCAGAATCTGCCGGGTCAACCGTCCAAGTCAAACAAGAGACGCGATAAGAGAAGATAACGTGTTCAAAGCGGCGCCTGTGAGGTGAGACAGGTGAGACAGGTCTCTGTGAGGTGAGACAGGTGAGACAGGTGAGACAAGTATGTGTGAGGTGAGACAGGTGAGACAGGTCTCTGTGAGGTGAGACAGGTGAGACAGGTCTCTGTGAGGTGAGACAGGTGAGACAGGTCTCTGTGAGGTGAGACAGGTCTCTGTGAGGTGAGACAGGTGAGACAGGTCTATGTGAGGTGAGACAGGTGAGACAGGTCTCTGTGAGGTGAGACAGGTGAGACAGGTCTCTGTGAGGTGAGACAGGTGAGACATGTCTCTGTGAGGTGAGACAGGTCTCTGTGAGGTGAGACAGGTCTCTGTGAGGTGAGACACGTGAGAGAGGTCTCTGTGAGGTGAGACATGTCTATGTGAGGTGAGACAGGTATCTGTGAGGTGAGACAGGTGAGACAGGTGATACAGGTCTTTGTGAGGTGAGACATGTCTCTGTGAGGTGAGACATGTCTCTGTGAGGTGAGACAGGTGAGACAGGTCTCTGACTCGGCTGGTCGTCTCTCTGACTCGGCTGGTCGTCTCTCTGACTCGCTGGTCGTCTCTCTGACTCGGCTGGTCGTCTCTCTGACTCGGCTGGTCGTCTCTCTGGTCGTCTCTCTGACTCGGCTGGTCGTCTCTCTGACTCGGCTGGTCGTCTCTGTGACTCGGCTGGTCGTCCCTGTGACTCGGCTGGTCGTCTCTGTGACTCGGCTGGTCGTCTCTCTGGTCGTCTCTCTAACTCGGCTGGTCGTCTCTGTGACTCGGCTGGTCGTCTCTCTGGTCGTCTCTCTGACTCGGCTGGTCGTCTCTGTGACTCGGCTGGTCGTCTCTCTGGTCGTCTCTCTGACTCGGCTGGTCGTCTCTCTGGTCGTCTCTGCGTGACTCGGCTGGTCGTCTCTCTGACTCGGCTGGTCGTCTCTCTGACTCGGCTGGTCGTCTCTCTGGTCATCTCTCTGACTCGGCTGGTCGTCTCTGTGACTCGGCTGGTCGTCTCTCTGGTCGTCTCTGTGACTCGGCTGGTCGTCTCGCTGGTCGTCTCTCTGACTCGGCTGGTCGTCTCTCTGACTCGGCTGGTCGTCTCTCTGACTCGGCTGGTCGTCTCGCTGGTCGTCTCTCTGACTCGGCTGGTCGTCTCTCTGGTCGTCTCTCTGACTCGGCTGGTCGTCTCTCTGACTCGGCTGGTCGTCTCTCTGACTCGGCTGGTCGTCTCTCTGACTCGGCTGGTCGTCTCTCTGACTTGGCTGGTCGTCTCTCTGACTCGGCTGATCGTCTCTCTGACTCGGCTGGTCGTCTCTCTGGTCGTCTCTCTGACTCGGCTGGTCGTCTCTCTGACTCGGCTGGTCGTCTCTGTGACTCGGCTGGTCGTCTTTCTGGTCGTCTCTCTGACTCGGCTGGTCGTCTCTCTGGTCGTCTCTCTGACTCGGCTGGTCGTCTCTCTGACTCGGCTGGTCGTCTCTCTGACTCGGCTGGTCGTCTCTCTGACTCGGCTGGTCGTCTCTCTGACTCGGCTGGTCATGATGCTCGTTTGGTGATAGCAATGGGAACAGGGGCGTAACTTGCGGGGGGGTCCCCGGAAAATGTCCCCCGCATGATTTCAGAATGCAGTATTTGTCCCCCCCATGTTTCAAACCGCTGCAACTGCGCGGCCTAGCGGCCAGCACTGTGACTCGCTACTACACAGTGCCGGCACTGCAGATTTACCCTACTCTTGGAATTCATTGCCACTCAAAGTCATAGGGGCGCTGTCTCGATAATGCAGTGTTATTAGAGCAGCGTGTAGCCGACGCATGAACCAGTTGGGATTCGAATAGACGCGGCCTGGAAGCGTCAACGCGGAACTGGAAATCCGTTGGTAAAGAAATAGCGGCCTGGAATCATTTTTGGGACGCTCTCAATTCGCAGTAAAGGTATATATCTGCGGTTTCCCTGGCGGATGGCGAACAAGCCAGCCGATTCTACGCCCATTCTAACGCAGGAGTCCTGGACCCCCGACAGGTAAGGTAAGCGATTTTAGATGTATCACTTTAAGTGTGCGGCTGTTGTCCGAATACTAGTGAATATTGAAAAATAAAGGCATGACATTTAGAGAGGCCCCCGTCGTAGCGTTCTGGTGCGGGGATATGGGTCTCTCTGTGCGGGGGCGCAACAGCAACAGGTGGGGTAGGCTGGGCAGAGATGTTTGCATCAAAACGATTACATTGTTTGTCTCGCATACATTCGATTTATAATGCGAGCACCTGCATTACAATCAAATGACTGATCTGTTATGTGTTATGGACCCGAGTCTCGAGAGGCACTTTATAATAGAAAAAAGACAGTGCAAACATGTATATGTCGCTTACAGTTTATTATGCCTATGCAGCTAGTTTATTTTGACAGAGTTAAAAAAAATTCACTAGTATCATTATATTAAATTAGCGGACGTCCAGCTGGACAAGCCCTGGCTCCACGATGACCACTTCTTACAAGGGTATCGAGCACCCTTTGAAACCTTGTTTTTCGGGCAAGGGGAGCGGTTATAACTAGAGATGTTCGATACCATCTTTTCCTTTCCGATCCGATTCCGATACCTAAGCTTTGGGTATCGGCCGATACCGATATTTATCCGATACCAGTGCATACATAAAAAAAAAAAAAAATTATACGTTTTTTTTTTTTTTTTTTACAGATACTGTTATACTGTTTTTTAGTAATAACTAGAAAGTAATGGTATTTATTCAACAACAGGTGATTGTATAGATTTGTATTAGTATCATTAATCAATGAGTATGGGGCTGCAGCACTGCAGATATACCCTACTCCAATGATCCACACGGACATTAAACGGTGTTGCACTCGCTACCCAGTGGCTCTGCAGATATACCCTACTCAGTCTGTAAGCTAGTGGCAGATAGAACGTTTGAATGTTGTGATTTTCGATGCAAAATAAATATTCAACATTCTCTTTTGAAATTCCGCCTCAGACTCTTATCCTTTGGCACTTGGAACTTGCTGTACTTTGCTTGCAGGTCTGCAGCCATTATTGCTGGATTATGAATAGCACCAACTTTAGACACGGTAACGTTATCAAGCTAAGCTAGCTGACCTAGCTTGTCTTCCCGCATTGACATTTGATAACGTTAGTCAGCTAACGCTATAGTCAGTAGCTACTTAACTTAAATACGATTCACCGTGGGTGCATTATTGTTGATAGACGGTCACGGACAGTGTCAGGTCCTGGAGAAAGGACAGGCGATCATCTGATTTGATGTAACGGGCGGATGTTGTTCCAACTAGCTAGCTTTTCAGCTCATGCTATCATAACACCAGCGAAACACATCCCTTCCGAGCTCCCCGTCACACCGCACTGTCGGGGACAATGGAATTTAAGAAAGTGTATCTGCTGTTAAAATGACACAGCATCACACTTTAAAACACGTTCATTTTATAATCCTCACTCTCCGCAGGACTCGGCAGGAGATAAATTACATCATGGGATCGGAGGCTACAATTCACGTGTATCGATACCAGCATTTTAGGCAGTATCGGTATCGGTATCGGAACAACTCTAGTTATAACGGTCGGATTGAGATGAATCAAATGCTCCCGACACATGATGTGTGGTGGGTTATGTTGGCGACACGATGGACATCAATACTTGGAATTGCGATCAGATAATTGGAATATTCTTTTTGGGGTACATCCTAGTCAAGGTAAGGGCTATATGATATCAATCCTGCGTTGATCCAACCATGTCTTCACCTCGATCCGAACATGTGTGTAACGTTAGTCCACAACGTATGCCGTTGGTGACGATCAAAGCATCAAAAAACGACCCCCCCCCCCCCCCCCCCCCCCCCCCCTCTTTCATGCATTCATGATGAAACATAATACCTATGATATAGATTTGATTTGAGAATAATAGCGGGTCCAGGCAAGAAACGGCAACAGTTATAGTATAATACACGCATTAAAGTTGAGATGAAGCATTGAACAATGTGATCCTAGTTTGTTTGTTGTGTACCTTGTGTAAGACAGAGTCCTATAATAAAATGTGAAATCCTGCTTATTTGTCTGAAAAATCAAATATAATTTCCCTGTTTTCGCCATGGGCGGCGCCATTTTGTTGCTGACGTCACGGTGTTGGTTTGGTGTATACACTGCTGGTTAGCTGCCTATAGTGAACATGGATTGTCGGGACTCGGGTCAGTCAGCAAATAAAATGCCTACAAAACAACGGGACCGCGTGGTTCTTTTTGTATTGCTCCTGGCTGTTCAAACTAATTGTACCGTGTGAAAGAGAGAGGAAAGTTGGTTAATTTCCACAAACTACCAGTGAAAAAAACAGTGTTGTTGGCACGTTGGCTCAGGCTGGCTGCACTCAGGCGACGCGATCAGCCTGTTGGACAGGGAATGAAGATCTGCAGCGAACACTTCATTGCCTCGGATTATGTTGTTAGGGGTGGGAGGTTTGTCCAGAAGACCACTAATCAGCTGAAGCCCGATGTGGTTCCCTTGGTCTTCGACAGACAGACCGGCGCAGGCAGTTCAGCGTCGCGGAGCATTTAGCCTGCTGGCTACCTAGCTCCACTTCAACCAGCGTCGGGAGCTCCAGCAGCTTGTCGATGTGCTAATAGCCTCAGCAAGCTAACGTTAGCTGGCTCCAGCAGTTTGTCAATGTGCTGGTAGCCTCAGCCAGGTACCAGCGTTAGCTCCCGGAGCGATGGCTAGCTAGTTAGCCTCAGCCAGGTACCAGCGTTAGCTCCCGGAGTGATGGCTAGCTAGTTAGCACCAGCCAGGTACCAGCGTTAGCTCCTGGAGCGATGGCTAGCTAGTTAGCACCAGCCAGGTACCAGCGTTAGCTCCCGGAGCGATGGCCAGTTAGTTAGCACCAGCCAGGTACCAGCGTTAGCTCCCGGAGCGATGGCCAGTTAGTTAGCACCAGCCAGGTACCAGTGTTAGCTCCCGGAGCGATGGCTAGCTAGTTAGCACCAGCCAGGTACCAGCGTTAGCTCCCGGAGCGATGGCTAGCTAGTTAGCACCAGCCAGGTACCAGCGTTAGCTCCCGGAGCGATGGCTAGCTAGTTAGCACCAGCCAGGTACCAGCGTTAGCTCCCGGAGCGATGGCTAGCTAGTTAGCACCAGCCAGGTACCAGCGTTAGCTCCCGGAGCGATGGCTAGCTAGTTAGCACCAGCCAGGTACCAGCGTTAGCTCCCGGAGCGATGGCCAGTTAGTTAGAACCAGCCAGGTACCCGCGTTAGCTCCCGGAGCGATGGCCAGTTAGTTAGCACCAGCCAGGTACCAGCGTTAGCTCCCGGAGCGATGGCCAGTTAGTTAGCACCAGCCAGGTACCAGGCTAGTTAGTTAGCACCAGCCAGGTACCAGCGTTAGCTCCCGGAGCGATGGCTAGTTAGTTAGCACCAGCCGGGTACCAGCGTTAGCTCCCGGATCGACAAGCTGCTGGAGCCAGCTACCGTTAGCTTGCCGAGGCTCCAGCACATCGACAAGCTGCTGGAGCCAGCTAACGTTAGCTTGCTGAGGCTATTAGCACATCGACAAGCTGCTGGAGCTCCCGACGCTGGTTGAAGTGGAGCTAGGTAGCCAGCAGGCTAAATGCTCCGCGAGGCTGAACTGCCTGTGCCGGTCTGTCGAAGACCGACGGAACCGCATTAGGCTTCAGCTGATTAGTGGTCTTCTGGACAAACCTCCCACCCCCAACAACATAATCCGAGGCAATGAAGTGTTCGCTGCAGATCTTCATTCCCTGTCCAACAGGCTGATCGCGCCGCCTGAGTGCAGCCAGCCTGAGCCAACGTGCCAACAACACTGTTTTTTTCACTGGTAGTTTGTGGAAATTAACCAACTTTCCTCTCTCTTTCACACGGTAAAATTTGTTTGAACAGCCAGGAGCAATACAAAAAGAACCACTGCGGTCCCGTTGTTTGGTAGGCAACATTTGACTGACCCGACAGTCCATGTTTACTATGCAGCTAACCAGCAGTGTATACACCAAACCAACACGTGACGTCAGCAACAAAATGGCGGCGCACATGTTCATAAATGCTACATAAATGGACATTACAAATCGTTTTTTCTTAGAAACGCCTTATTTTTATAACGTGATTTTTTTTGTGGTTTATCTAAATACTAATTTGATGCTATGACTATGTGTTTATCGCTATGCTTCATCTCCCCTTTAAGGCTATTCTTCAGCACTTCGGGAATTACCCCAGACCGATCTAAAAACATTTTCTTATATTCTTATATTCACCACGGTATAACTTGCTAACGCTGGTACCTGGCTGGTGCTAACTAGCTAGCCATCGCTCCGGGAGCTAACACTGGTACCTGGCTGGTATGCATGGTAAAATTATCTCTCTTTTGCATCTTGACCGGAAGAAAGTCACTGTCAAATGACCATAGTATTGTATCCATAGCTATAATATAGAATATAGTTATAGCTCTACAAACAAGGTGACAGACTCCTATCTTTTAAAGCGTGGCCTTGCATAGATGGGGCCCAAGTTCAGCTCCAACTCCATAGTGAAGTTTGCGGACGACACAGTGGTGGTGGGGCTGATCTCGGACAACGACGAGAAGGCCTACCGGGAGGAGGTTGAGGTACTGGAACGCTGGTGCCAGGACAACAGCCTGCTCCTGAACATTGGTAAAACCAAGGAGCTGATCGTGGATTTTAGGAGGAGACAGCAGGGGCACACACACCACTGAGGATAAACGGGGCTACCGTGGACAGGGTGAGCAGCCTCAAGTACCTGGGGGTCCACATCTCAGAGGAAATGACATGGACAACACACATAGACTCAGTTGTAAAAAAGGCGAAGCAGCGCCTCTACCACCTGAGACAGTTAAGGAAGTTCAGAGTATCTGGGAAGATACTCCAGTCCTTCTACTCCGGAGCTGTAGAGAGCATCTTGACTGGAAACATCACTGCCTGGTATGGAAACAGCACGACACAGGACAAGAAGGCCCTACAGAGAGTGGTGCGCTCAGCCGAGCGTACCACAGGTATTGCACTACCACCCCTGCAGGTCCTATACAACAAGAGATGCAAAACCAGAGCCTGCAGAATAATGAAAGACCCTCACCACCCCAACAACAGCCTGTTCAAGATGCTGCGGTCAGGCAAACGCCTGCGAACACCAGCAACTAGGACAGAGAGACTTCGGCTCAGCTTCTTCCCCCAGGCCATCAGAGCCTTGAACACTGAACTCTCCACAAACAAGCACACATGAGCACACACACAACACACACACTGTACACGCTCACACACTAGCAGCCACTTTAACATGAGCACACACACACTCATGCTGCACACGCTTACACTTATGGTCACTTTACAAAAGGAAAGGTCACTTTAAGAATACTATAGTATAACTTGAGATTGTATAATATAGCATTGTATAGTAGTGTACATAAAGACCCAGTGCCTCATCCGTAGCTAACAGTGTATTGCACTACCACAGGACCTAGCATGTCCTACCATGCTCTGTAAATAACTCATGTACATATATACCAATATGCCCTACTTTGTTTACTTGTTTTATTGCACAATGTCGTTCTATTGGATTCTTATTATATATTACTATTGTATTATGCACAATCGTTGCGGGCAAGACCCCCCGCATTTCATTGTATACTTGTATGCCGTGACAAATAAAACTCTTGACTCTTGACTTGACTCTTAAAACAGTGTGGCACCCAATGTGTTAAACAGACCATGTTCTTTTTGTCATGCCTCTCAACAGCCAGCAGATGTCGCCATCCTCCTGAACAAGCAACAAGGAGACTTACCTTGGATTCAGCAATGTTTTCTTATTTTTGCTTTTCTCTTAGGCAAGACCAAATTTTAAGAGTGGTCAAGAGCACTCTTACCCAGATGAAAAAAAAATAAAGCCTATGATTGGTCAATTGCCCCCAAAAATGACTTTAACCTCTTAAGCCCGAGCGGTCCGGTACTGGACCGACAATGACATCACGCCATAAATCCATCTCTACAAAATGTATAAATTCTGTCAAAACAGCAGTCAAAGTGTATATTTCCAACATTACGTTTGTTTACCAATGGTTTTAAGTGTTATTATTAGTGAAATATTAGTTATAGAAATCTAGTCGGAAAAAGGCGAGGATTGACGCGAGGAAATGACGCGAGGAAATGACGCCACCATTTATTTTGTAGTACTATGAGGAGAGGAGACCCAGGCCTTTCTATGGGCTTTCGAATTTCCAAAAACTACACTTCCCAGCTCACGCCAGCCCCTGTCAATCATCTGACTTCTAGATTGACTTTTTAATTTCTCTTATCTTTCGGGATCATATCCCACAAACTTGAACATTATTGCCATAAACCGGAACGCAGTTAGTTTCTCTACCTTTCTGTGAACGTCTAGCAAAAAACGGCGTTGCAATCTGATGAAAAATGGCGGAGAAATTTACATTCTAAAAAAGTAACTGTACTTACAGTAGATTTCATTCACGGTTTGTGAATCATGCCTGGTGATTCTAAATCCAGATTGAACTCTGCCATTGGAAAGGGGATCCATAGATCCATAGATGTGCGACTTGGCCATAATAAGGTAATTTATATGCCTGGTATTCTATATTCTATAATCTATAATATTTCAAATTGCATCTGTCCAGATGGCAGAATTCAGTACTGTCTTTACAAAATCTCCTGTTTAATCATCTGCCCTTTATTCATTTGCTTAGTTTTTTGTACACATGATCTCAAGAAGGTGCTGAATGAGCTCAGTGGCAATCTTTCATGTCTGGTCATTTTTAGCATGGTGTTATTCACTGTCACAAAAAAAAAAAAAAAGTTCATCACAATTTACTCAAGCCTAGTAACTGACACAATATTTCTGACACTGGGAATACATTCCCTGAGGTCCATAGATGTCCCTAGATACCAAGAACATACAACCTGTAGGCTTGGTGAGAACAGAGAGATTACATGAAAATCTATCCTCAACTTTCAACAACAAAAAAGGATCAACATGTCACGCTCACTGGCTCCATATGACATCAGACTCTGTTCTGCAGCACTGGCTCTAACATCAGACTCTGTTCTGCAGCTCTAACATCAGACTCTGTTCTGGAGCACTGGCTCTAACATCAGACTCTGTTCTGCAGCTCTAACATCAGACTCTCAGATTCAGATTAAGAATTTTTTACATTTTTAACACCTCACTGGAGCTGTGTCGGGTCCCAGCATGTTTTAAGGCCTCGAACATCATCCCCGTCCCCAAGAAGGCCAAGGTCACAGGCCTTAACGACTACAGACCGGTCGCCCTGACGTCTGTGGTCATGAAGGTCTTTGAGCGACTCCTGGCCCACCTGAAGTCCACCACAGACCCTCTTCTGGACCCCCTGCAGTTTGCATACAGAGCCAACCGTTCCACGGACGATGCTGTGAACATGGCTCTGCATTATGTCCTGGAACACCTGGACACTGCAGGGACCTACGCCAGGATTCTGTTGGTGGACTTCAGCTCGGCCTTCAACACCATACTCCCGCACATCCTGGAGCACCAGATGTCCCTGCTGCAGGTGCCGGACTCTACCTGCAGGTGGATCACGGACGTCCTGACTAACAGGTCACAGCGGGTGAAGTTGGGAATCAACATCTCCGATCCCAAGTCCATCAGCACTGGCTCCCCACAGGGCTGTGTTCTGTCCCCACTACTATTCTCCATGTACACAAACAGCTGCGTCTCTCTGCACCCCTCGGTCAAACTCCTGAAGTTTGCGGACGACACCACCCTGGTGGGTCTCATATCCAGGGGGGACGAGTCCGCCTACAGGAGGGAGATTGAGAGGCTGCTGAGCTGGTGCAGCTGCAACAACCTGGACCTCAACGCCCAGAAAACAGTGGAGATGGTAGTGGACTTCAGGCGGAAGGCAGCCCCCCCCACCCCGATCATTCTGGGAGGCACCCTGGTGGCCTCTGTGGAGTCCTGCCGCTTCCTCGGCATGACACTCTCCCGGGACCTGAAATGGGAGCTGAACACCATCGCTCTTAATAAAAAGGCCCGGAAGAGGATGTACTTCCTACGTCAGCTGAGGAAGTTCAGGCTGCCGAGGACCATGATGGTCCAGTTTTACACCGCCATCATCCAGTCCATCCTCACCCTCTCCATCATCACCTGGTTCCCTGCAGCCACGGTCAGAGACAAGGCCAAGCTGCAGCGGGTGATACGCTCGGCGGAGAGGGTGATCGGCTGCCCCCTTCCCTCCCTCGAATCCCTACACTCCACCAGGGCCTTGAGGAGGGCGAGGAAGATCATGGCAGACCCCGCCCACCCGGGTCACAACCTCTTCACCATGCTCCCCCAAGACACTACGGCTGCCCAAGACACTAAAGTCCCGCCACAGACTGAGTTTCTTCCCCTCAGCAGCTCGCCTGGTAAACGAGTCAGGTGTCCCCCCCCTCCCCCCCTCTATGGCGAGCTGCTAGGGCTGGACTTCTGGACTTGAACTTTGTGTTGCACTGTATCCATGTCCCCAACCACCGCACTTTCACAGTCTTATTGTTGTCTCACTGTTCTGTCCTGTCTTGCACTTTACTTAAAATTATTTATTTACTGTTGTATTGTTCTTAATTGTGAAAAAAGTATGCACTGTAATGTCAAAACACGTTCCATTTTGTACCTGTATGAAATGGCGAATAAAGTAATCTGAATCTGAATCTGAATCAGACTCTGTTCTGCATCACTGGCTCTAACATCAGACATCAGACTCTGTTCTGCAGCTCTAACATCAGACTCTGTTCTGCATCACTGGCTCTAACATCAGACTCTGTTCTGCATCACTGGCTCTAACATCAGACTCTGTTCTGCAGCTCTAACATCAGACTCTGTTCTGCATCACTGGCTCTAACATCAGACATCAGACTCTGTTCTGCAGCTCTAACATCAGACTCTGTTCTGCATCACTGGCTCTAACATCAGACTCTGTTCTGCATCACTGGCTCTAACATCAGACATCAGACTCTGTTCTGCAGCTCTAACATCAGACTCTGTTCTGCATCACTGGCTCTAACATCAGACTCTGTTCTGCATCACTGGCTCTAACATCAGACATCAGACTCTGTTCTGCAGCTCTAACATCAGACTCTGTTCTGCATCACTGGCTCTAACATCAGACTCTGTTCTGCAGCCCTGCCTCTAACATCAGACTCTGTTCTGCATCACTGGCTCTAACATCAGACTCTGTTCTGCACAAGTTGAAGCTTGTCTTTCTTTATTGGCACCAGACCAGACAACTGAACCACAGTCAGGACAGGACAGAACAAACAGAACAGTCAGGAGGGGACAGAACAGTCAGGAGGGGACAGAGCAACCTGTGTGACCGGTTTAACAGAATGCTTGTTCTAAACATAGACACACCTCTTCATCGCGGACACAGCCCTTCACATCTCAGCTACGACATTAGATTAGATTACATTCAAATGTATTGTCGTCATACAGCACAAGTACAGTACAACGCAAATAAGTTGGCAATGTAACAGTAAAATACATTAACAATATACAATGTGCAAGTGATTAAATGTGATATATATGTAACAAGCTACTGAGTAATATATGCTAAACTGATGTATGTATTATGCTATTATGCTATACAGTGATACAGGTATAAAGGGTGAAACGGGTATAAATATACAATGGTATTAGTAAGCCATACTGGCCAGTGGTATGGGATAAAAACAGATATATACTATATACAGCTATGTGAACAGGGATGTATGCAGATAATATCCAACAGTTGTAAATAAATGGTAAATGGTGCATTTATATAACAGCTTTTATCCAAAGCACTTTACAATTTGTTCCTCACATTCACCCGTTCACTCACACATTCACACACCGACGGCGGAGGCAACCATGCAAGGTGCCAACCTGCTCATTAAGTGCCTTGGGTCTCCTGAAAGGCGCTATTTAAATTGAAGATATTATTATTATTATTGTTTTTTAGATCCAATCAAATACAGAAACCAGTTAGATTCGCATGATATTATTTAGTTCCAAAAGATTATTCGTAGATTTATATAAAGTAGAATCATCTGCATACATAGTCATGGCTGCATCATTATTCATCATTAATAAGGACACAGCCTTGGGTTACTGAGTTTAAGAGATTAAATGTATGATGTCAAATGTTCTAGGGAACATACAGTTTATGAACTTATGAAAATGTAATGAAAAAATTGATATGAATAAATGATATACATACACACATAGTGATAAAAGACAACATATAACAGCCCTACGCCTGTAAATACATATATACACACACACACCTATAGTTACTTTTAATTTAGTTTTAGTGTTAAGAACATCAATAGCCTACAAATAGGTGGTAAGAGATACTTTGTATGTACAGTATATGCAGTGCCTATGAATCAGGGTAAGACTGTAGTATATGTATGTTTACTTTGTATGTACAGTATATGCAGTGCCTATGAATCAGGGTAAGACTGTAGTATATGTATGTTTACTTTGTATGTACAGTATATGCAGTGCATATGAATCAGGGTAAGACTGTAGTATATGTATGTTTACTTTGTATGTACAGTATATGCAGTGCATATGAATCAGGGTAAGACTGTAGTATATGTATGTTTACTTTGTATGTACAGTATATGCAGTGCATATGAATCAGGGTAAGACTGTAGTATATGTATGTTTACTTTGTATGTACAGTATATCCAGTGCCTATGAATCAGGGTAAGACTGTAGTATATGTATGTATATTTACGGTTTCTCAGTCACTGCTTGTGAATTTAGTGCATATTAATATATACTGTATTATTTGACAGTGATATATAATGTAGTATGTCTGATTCCATAGAAATGGTATGTAATTATGTATAGTAATATGTTTGAGAGAAAGGATATCGTCACTCTCTGATTTTAATACCACTTGGTTGTTTTGTTTGTAAATATCTATTGTCATGTTTATATGTTGTGTGTTTGACCCCAGGAAGAGCGGCTGATGTTCTGCATTATCTAATATTCCTAATAAAATCATAAATCATTGTAGTGGGTGTTCAAGAAGAGACTGAGGCAGAAGGATCTTTCAAATAACCAAAAGGTCTTTTTAATAACTCAAAAACACAAACAAAACATTCAGAACACAAACTCTTATCTGTGGGTGAGCAGTTTTTGTGAACCCAAACACAACTGGAAACAAGCCACTAAATACTGACCAATCACAATGGAGCCTCCTCTCCGAGAGGCGGGAGACGACCTGTCAATCACTTTGCCACTCGAGATAAAGCTGGGAACGAGGTTACTTTGTCACAGTCTGCCACTACTTGCCTCATCAGCTGACAGGTCTCCCACATTATCCCAGACACCTCTCTGTGTGAGCCCAGGGAGCAGGACATCACCTCCTGCTGGGAGCATCACCATGTATGTCGTGTAGGACATTATTATGTCGTAGTTGCCAGGTTTAAGGCATTATTTCATCATCAGTTACCAGGTTTAAGGCATTATTTCATCAGTTACCAGGTTTAAGGCATTATTTCATCATCAGTTACCAGGTTTAAGGGATTATTTCATCATAGTTGCCAGGTTTAAGGCATTATTTCATCAGTTACCAGGTTTAAGGCATTATTTCATCATAGTTGCCAGGTTTAAGGCATTATTTCATCATAGTTGCCAGGTTTAAGGCATTATTTCATCATAGTTGACAGGTTTAAGGCATTATTTCATCATCAGTTACCAGGTTTAAGGCATTATTTCATAATCAGTTACCAGGTTTAAGGCATTATTTCATCAGTTACCAGGTTTAAGGCATTATTTCATCATAGTTGCCAGGTTTAAGGGATTATTTCATCATAGTTGCCAGGTTTAAGGCATTATTTCATCAGTTACCAGGTTTAAGGCATTATTTCATCAGTTACCAGGTTTAAGGCATTATTTCATCATAGTTGCCAGGTTTAAGGCATTATTTCATCAGTTACTGTACCAGGTTTAAGGCATTATTTCATCATCAGTTACCAGGTTTAAGGCATTATTTCATCATCAGTTGCCAGGTTTAAGGGATTATTTCATCATAGTTGCCAGGTTTCAGGCATTATTTCATCAGTTACCAGGTTTAAGGCATTATTTCATCAGTTACCAGGTTTAAGGCATTATTTCATCATAGTTGCCACGTTTAAGGCATTATTTCATCAGTTGCCAGGTTTAAGGCATTATTTCATCATAGTTGCCAGGTTTAAGACATTATTTCATCATCAGTTACCAGGTTTAAAGCATTATTTCATCAGTTACCAGGTTTAAGGCATTATTTCATCATAGTTGCCAGGTTTAAGGGATTATTTCATCATAGTTGCCAGGTTTAAGGCATTATTTCATCAGTTACCAGGTTTCAGGCATTATTTCATCAGTTACCAGGTTTAAGGCATTATTTCATCAGTTACCAGGTTTAAGGCATTATTTCATCATAGTTGCCAGGTTTAAGGCATTATTTCATCAGTTACCAGGTTTAAGGCATTATTTCATCAGTTACCAGGTTTAAGGCATTATTTCATCATAGTTGCCAGGTTTAAGGCATTATTTCATCAGTTGCCAGGTTTAAGGCATTATTTCATCATAGTTGCCAGGTTTAAGACATTATTTCATCAGTTACCAGGTTTAAGGCATTTCTGTGTTCGCACTGTGTTTTCATTGGCCCTGTCTGGTCGCTCCCTCTGCCATGTCTGGTCGCTCCCTCTGCCATGTCTGGTCGTTCCCTCTGCCATGTCTGGTCGTTCCCTCTGCCATGTCTGGTGGTTCCCTCTGCCATGTCTGGTGGTTCCCTCTGCCATGTCTGGTGGTTCCCTCTGCCATGTCTGGTGGTTCCCTCTGCCATGTCTGGTGGTTCCCTCTGCCATGTCTGGTGGTTCCCTCTGCCATGTCTGGTGGTTCCCTCTGCCATGTCTGGTCGTTCCCTCGGCCATGTCTGGTGGTTCCCTCTGCCATGTCTGGTCGCTCCCTCGGCCATGTCTGGTCGTTCCCTCTGCCATGTCTGGTCGTTCCCTCTGCCATGTCTGGTCGTTCCCTCTGCCATGTCTGTTCCCTCTGCCATGTCTGGCCGTTCCCTCTGCCATGTCTGGGCGTTCCCTCTGCCATGTCTGGTCGTTCCCTCACCTGGGCCACTTGTCAGAGTGAACTGGGTGAACAGAGTCCTGGGCCCTCATTTATCAATGCTGCGTATACACAGATATGTGCGTAAACCGTGCGTACGATCATTTCTAAGCAATGTGTGGGATTTATCAATATGAACGTGTGCTTGAGATTGTGCGTACATCTACGCACAGCTCCGACGGTGTGTACATGGCACCAAGCGGTAGAATAGGAAAACTGCAACAGACGGAATACGCTTCCATGCATTAGAGTTTCAACACTGAAGTGTTCGGTATGACTCATAATAAATTATAGTTAATTGTAAAATAGAGACATGAGTTTAATTTGGTCAAACTCTATAAATAGCATTTGGAATAGGTATTTCCGAATTAATGCACCATCAAGTTTCAAGTTTCAAGTTTCTTTAATAGTTGTCATACAGAAGTACAGAATACTTTTGTACAAAATGCTTCTTACTGTTGCGCTCCAGAGACTGTGCATGACAAGATAAGTATGAAATAAGAACATAGTAAAAATTAGAAGAAAAAAAAAGAGGTCACAGTGTTCAGTTTAGACATATGTACAATGTTCGTAGACGTAGTTACCATACAATATACAATACTGTGCAGTGTACTAGTATACAATACTATATAGTGCAAGGCATAAATGGACGAGGTGCAGTTTAGGTACAATTCACAGTAGGTGTACGAGTTGTAGTGCAAATCCTTTATCAATAAATATAAAGTGTAAGTGTGTTTGTGTGATCTAAAGTGTGGAGAGTGGGTGCTGCAGTGTGTTGTTTGTTTGAGTGAGTGTGTGTGTGCGTGTGGGTGTGTGTGCTGTGTGCATTTGATGGTTGTTGCATAGTGATTATTGTTCGTTTAGCGATTATTGTTCGTTTAGCAGCCTGATGGCCTGGGGATAGAAGCTCCTTCTGAGTCTTGGCTTATATTGCTTATATTGCGTTATCGGAAGACTTGTCACAAGTGTGTTTTCAGAGATAGGGCAGATCTATTTGCCGAGAGCACAATAAGTAGAGTCTGTTAGCCGAGATACATTCTCTTTGATTTGTGCCGCAATTTGGGACCCAAATAGGAGCGTGAAACAAAACGCACAAATGCTATCCCTGTGCATATTCCAGATCTCTCCACCCTGGGATTCTTTTGGCCTCCGGCACGTTCCATTGTGAGATTGGAGTGGATTGTGTTTAAATAAAATTAGAGCTGGGCCGTTAACGGCGTTAATGTGCTGCGTTAACGCTATACTAGTATCGCGCGATAATATAATTAACGCATTAATCTAAAAAAATAATAATAATAAAAAAATGTAGATTTTTTTTTTTTTTACCTTTATTTACACAGGGTACTGTAGGTTCGCTGAGCACAGTTGCTCTTTTTCAGGAACGCCCTGCTTCACATTCATACAGTAAAGTTCCATTCACACCTGGGAGCTGCCCAGTACAACCACAGTTGACACCATTGGCCACTGAGCAACTCCACTGGAGCAGTTGATTCAAGCCATGTCACATAGTTCAAGTTTGAAATGATTCTTTCTGTTTTGCTCCTGAGAGTGTGCTAGATACTGTACTGTACTGGTAATATTATTTATTTGTGTTAACTTCTGAATAAAACAACTTATTAAACACAAGTACATCTTATTGAACATTATTTTGATATTTCATTACCAATTATCATAGCAAAACAGCTTTTTCAAACAGTCTGTAATGCATTTTGGAAACGGGAGATGGGCTCATGGTGTAATGGGCCACCTGGCCTGAGAAACATAAGGAGGAAAGAAAAAGTAAGGACTTACTTCTGGTCATTATTTGGGTAGAACACACATATTTTGAATGCCTTCGGCAGGTTTTTTTTTTTTTTTTGAGCCATTTTAATCTAGATTAATCTAGATTAAATCCAGGATTGCAGATAGATTAATCTAGATTAAAAAAATTAATCTATGCCCACCTCTAAATAAAATATATACGTCACACCCGCGCCTCTCCCTGCCGTCTGCAGGTGGCTAATCTTGAGTTTCCGACCCCCCAGTAAGCTAACCATGGATAAATAAAAATAAATTATAGAGTTTAGGAAAATATAGGGTTTAATTCAGCGTGGACAGATTAAATTGCTTTCGCTACTAACGATGCAGGCTTGTATGCTTTATGTGGCGAGAAATTAGTGAACAAAAAAAACGTCACTCGCCAAAATCAAAAGTATGTATTTAACAAACAAAAAATTCCAAACACGGTTTTATATTAACTTAATAAATTAAAACTAAAAATATGTCCAATACGTCTAACTAAATAACATGATACACAAAACCGATATGCGCTAGCAGCGTGTCTGGCGCCCGAAAGTGTCTGACGGCGCACAGATGTATGAAATGATATGAAATATAGAAATAGATTCCAATAATATATGCCTTATTCTATGCGCATATATCCCTATATATAGTATAATATATACAACTTGATACACTGTGTTATCTTCATTTTAAGGGTCAATTGGTTTTGCGGCTCCAGATTAATTTTATTTCGTGCAAGAGGGGGCAAAATGGCTCTTTTGATAGTAAAGGGGTTTCGACCCCTGCCCCAACTACATACAATTCCCATATCAAAACGAACAGCAGGTCAAGAGAGGGTTTTACGCCGGGTTTCCCAACATCATCGGAGCAATATACTGTGTACACATGTAGCCATCAAAGCACCACCAACCAACCAATTCAGCTATGTGAGTGTTACCCATTTAGGTCTAATTCTATTTAATTCAATTGTAATTAGGCTACTGGGGTATCTATAATTAAAATATATCACAAAACCTCTTATCAAGCGGGCAGAAAAGTGGCAATTTTTTTTACTTTAACTTGAGGACTGCATACTTTTTTGCAAACCAAAACAACATAATTTATACTTATAGCACATGCATGAGCCTGGTCTCTTTTGAAAGATGACATTCTGAAGTTTCTGATTCCAGAAAAGAAATTTTAGTGCTAACGTAATAGAGTAACATAAGTCTGAACTTGAGTTGTAGAAAAACGTGTTACTCAAGTTTTTCTGTAGTAGTTAGTAGTCCAGAGGTAGTATTTCCCCAGAAGGTGGAATGGCTTACAGACGGAGCCAGAGCCTGAAGCCTTATGTAGTACATATCCAAATTTCATAAAGATCCATTGAGAAATGAGTGATTAGGAGTAATTTTGGTAAACTGTGTACAAAGAAAAACTCAGTTTTCTCATAGACTTCAATTAATTCGGCTGTTTTTCTCTTCCTGTTTTCGTGTTTTTTTATTTAAAAAAATAATAATTTAAAGCCACACTCATTGGCTACAACGATCCACAATCATTTTCGAGATCGGATCTAGATTGACGGAACTACTGCAGCCTGAGTCGGGAGTGGTATTTTGCGCAATACCGTGTACTTTGCACAGCCCTCAAATACCGGCATGTAACTCGAGAACCGCTGAACGGATTTTGTCGCTATCGACAGGCAACAAATAACCCTTCAATTCGATATATATTGTATTACAAAATATGCACACCCGAGCCACTAGGGGTCGCCAAAGTGCCGGTTGCAAAAAGTCAGAAAAACATCCCATATGCGGGACGTTGCATACTAAATGATGGGGGGGGGGGGGGGTGATCGGAGTTATCCACTGAAGCCACAGCTAATGACTCCTCTGACCAACCCAACGACCCAACAGGAGCGCAATTATAACGGGACACACACGATCCTAACAACTATTATTTTGTGTGTCATGTTTCCAAATAAAGTTTGGAAAACCAAATAATTTCTACCTTCAATTTGTTGGTTAGATGATCTCCGTGACAAGGACATCAATCTCGCTCTCAGTGAAGTTTCTTTTTAGTTCGCTTAGCCATTATTCCACATTCCACAAACAGGCATGTTCCCATGGGGGGGGTTTAGTTACCATATATGGTCAATGAGGGGCGGTTCTGTATGTAAATACTTAGAAATGTGCACGAGCATAGACGGTAAGAACAATTGGTATTTATCAACACGGAGTACTTGCATGTGTGCGTACGACCTGTGTACGCACGTTTGATAAATCCAGATTTTTCTGTGCGTAGAGACATTCTAAATTCCGTGCGTAGGAGAGAAAATAGAACACTTTCTATGCATTGTTGATAAGTGAGGAGACTGTTACAGCCCTTGGATCCAAACGACAGAGTCTCGACTGATGCATAAGACCTTCTTTATTTAATTGTCCATCCGTGACGTCATCTTAGCACTGTGAAAAAACAAACATTTCACATAATGGTTTCCACAGTACAGTACAAACACTAAACTAAATAAGATTGGTATCAAACTACAAGGATTACATTACTACACAGACATAAAATCATTCATTCACAAATTTCATTCTACAAAGTTACAACCTTAATCAATAAACAAGAAAGCATACCTTGCTGCGCTCTCCAAGGAATGCAAACATAATCCGAAAAGGTCCTTTCTTCCATTTAAAACACACGGTCAATACATGGGAATACAAAAGGATAAAAGTCACAGAAATACAAAAGCGATACAAAAAAACGCACCAAACTTTCCTGCTGCCGACTACATTACTTAACAGGCGCTTCCATGCTGTACTGATCTACGGTGTGCCAATAGGGACAGATTTATGTAGGCCTACGGGTATCGAACTCCGGTAAAATCCCACACGTCATTATATTATTTAGTAAACAGCAAAGGATATTGCCTAGACATGTTTCATCTCAAGTGGTCCGTTACCGGGACGTTTATTTGAAAAGTCATGACAACTTCCAAGACATGACCAGAGGCACTTCCCTCTATTCCAGTAAACATCCGGTCCCATCCTTTCCCCCAGACCTCTCCACCCTGACTGGGGAGGCGCTCCCCTTTCCCCCAGACCTCTCCACCCTGACTGGGGAGGCGCTCCCCTTTCCCCCAGACCTCTCCACCCTGACTGGGGAGGCGCTCCCCTTTCCCCCAGAGCTCTCCACCCTGACTGGGGAGTGGCTCCCCTTTCCCCCAGACCTCTCCACCCTGACTGGGGAGGCGCTCCGGTCCCATCCTTTCCCCCAGACCTCGCCACCCTGACTGGGGAGGCGCTCCGGTCCCATCCTTTCCCCCAGACCTCTCCACCGTGACTGGGGAGTGGCTCCCCTTTCCCCCAGACCTCTCCACCCTGACTGGGGAGTGGCTCCCCTTTCCCCCAGACCTCTCCACCCTGACTGGGGAGTGGCTCCCCTTTCCCCCAGACCTCTCCACCGTGACTGGGGAGTGGCTCCCCTTTCCCCCAGACCTCTCCACCGTGACTGGGGAGTGGCTCCCCTTTCCCCCAGACCTCTCCACCCTGACTGGGGAGTGGCTCCCCTTTCCCCCAGACCTCTCCACCCTGACTGGGCAGTCGCTCCCCTTTCCCCCAGACCTCTCCACCCTGACTGAGCTCCCCTTTCCCCCAGACCTCTCCACCGTGACTGGGCAGTCGCTCCCCTTTCCCCCAGACCTCTCCACCCTGACTGAGCTCCCCTTTCCCCCAGACCTCTCCACCCTGACTGGGCAGTCGCTCCCCTTTCCCCCAGACCTCTCCACTCTGACTGAGCTCCCCTTTCCCCCAGACCTCTCCACCCTGACTGGGCAGTCGCTCCCCTTTCCCCCAGACCTCTCCACCCTGACTGGGCAGTCGCTCCAGTAAAGTAAAATGTGACTACAGGTCGCAGAGAGAAGCAGTGTAATAGGAGAGAATGATGAAGTCAATGATGGTAGTCAAAGCTATAGTTACATTAAATCAACAAATACATTATTCATAAAGTCCTGTACATTAAAATGTGTAGATATGGTGTACATAAAAACTTTGGAAATAATTTTTTGTGCTAAGAGTAAAAGCCTACCAGTTTGTATTCAATGTCTCTTTAAACCAAGAGAAGGAATGTATAATTTAAGAGGGTTATGTATTCTTAAAATATGTAAAAAAAAAAAGAAAAAAAAAGTAAGAACTAATGTTAAAGCTACTGTAGATGTGTTAAAATGTTGGGAGTTAAACTATGGAATAGCCTTAGTGATGGGTTGAAGTTGTGTACTTCTTACGGGAGATTTAAAAAAGCCTTAAAAAGTAAAATAATTCAGGAGTACAGTTTTGAGTAAAACATCAAACGTTTGTTTTTTTCAAACAATATATCTTGCAGCCTATTTTTATTTTTTATATATATATATAAATATATTTAGTTTTTAAGAATTATACAGGATAGGCAAAAATAACCATGTGCTTCAGCCTATTCCTTTTTTCGGTCATTGAGTTTGGATTTTGTGTGTGAGCTTGCTTTGAATATGTACATTTGTGATTTTTTTTCTTTTTGTAAGTCCACACAAGTGTGTTTTTGATTTGTTGTAAACAAAGACCGAAAATAAACTATTCATTCATTCATTGTGTAGTGTGATGTGTGGAAAAAAGCCGAAGGCCGGACCAGCACTCTCAGATTTAACTTTTTTTTTTTTAATGGCAGCCTATGATACAGACATGTTTCGGAACAGGTGTTCCATCTTCAGTGTTAATAGGCTAGCAGTGATAGCTTGTAAAAATGGGAGCTATATACCATGTGGGCAGGAAGTGACATCATAGAGGTGAGCTTGGGAATGCTAGTCAACTTTGACCTCCAGAGTAAGGACTTAATATTGTAGAATGTTGAAAACAAATATAAACCAGAAACTTAGATAAGCCAATAGCAAACACAAAATTCTATAAGCAAACAACAACAGAAGGAAAACTTTTCACCAAAATAATAATAATAGTAATGATAATATAATCATGATAATAAAAGTAAAAAAAGTCACTTATTTTCACATTTTTTTCATTCATTCCCTTTGGTACAGTACCATTAATCAAATGAATATAGTAACCTGTCTCCCCCTCTAGAGGGCATTGTAGACTAACGAGTCCCATAAACAATAAGATTGCATTAGGAGAAAAAGAGAGCTACGGTACAAACGTTCACCTTTAAGAAAGGACATTGTGGTGCTAATCACTCAAATATGCATCTGCAATGTTACCAATGTTAGTAATGGTGTATATCTCCGGGACCGATGAACTTTTCTTGCTTACTCCTCCGTGTCTCTATTATAGGCTTCCATTAAAAACGCCATCATCCCGAGGGGCCTGCTTATCGCCAAGGCAAGACATCGAGCGGCATAAGAGATGCTAGAGACGTACAAGACTATCTACACACATGGTGCCTCCTGCACTCCTGCAGGCCTACTGGGCAGCCCAGAGACCGACCTAGGAAAGAGATGTCTTCGCAATACTCCCTCCGTAGACAGACGATGTTTCCAGACGGCCCCCTTCCACCATGACCGGTGAGATGGGCCAAAGGAAGACACAGAGGAGTAAGCAAGAAAAGTTCATCGGTCCCGGAGATATACACCATTACTAACATTGCAGATGCATATTTGAGTGATTAGCACCACAATGTCCTTTCTTAAAGGTGAACGTTTGTACCTAGCTCTCTTTTTCTCCTAATGCAATCTTATTGTTTATGGGACTCGTTAGTCTACAATGCCCTCTAGAGGGGGAGACAGGTTACTATATTCATTTGATTAATGGTACTGTACCAAAGGGAATGAATGAAAAAAATTTGTTATCCTGTTTCCTATAAGTGACTTTTTTTACTTTTATTATCATGATTATATTATCATTACTATTATTATTATTTTTACGAATGGTGAAAAGTTTTCCTTCTGTTGTTGTTCTTTGCTTATAGAATTTTGTGTTTGCTATTGTCTTATCTAAGTTTCTGGTTTATATTTGTTTTCAACATTCTACAATATTAAGTCCTTACTCTGGAGGTCAAAGTTGACTAGCATTCCCAAGCTCACCTCTATGATGTCACTTCCTGCCCACATGGTATATAGCTCCCATTTTTACAAGCTATCACTGCTAGCCTATTAACACTTTAATCGCCGATGATGTGTTTAGACGTCATTCCTAGCCATGCTCATTCTGCCGAAGACGCCGTAACTCATCTTTGATATCAATAATTCAAAAATCTGTGATCGAAATCATATTTCTCCTCCGGAGACATGAGATGTACTGGTGAGCTCCACTCAACTGTCTAACGGTTCAAGAGCGCCATCCGGTGGCCGATCGGCAGATCGGCCAAGAGGGAGGGGCACGCCAAACAGGAAGTGCTCATCCATAATCCGTCAGGGCACTCGCGATCGGTAGCCGGACCCCATCTCAACACACTGGATAATCAATCGCTCGCCCTAACTCAATAAACAACGTTATTTGGACGTATATAGTATTATACAACCTGGAAATGGTTCATCAGGATCAACATCCCATAATCGAAAACTGTCTACTCCACGCTCATCCCCCAATGGCGCGAGGAACATACGGTAAGATCCAGCGTTATTTTCTAACGTATTCCATATAAACTGCTCTGATGACCATATGACCCACATTAGACGAATGGTATAACGTTGCCCACGGAATTATAAACGCCCCCTCGCCTATCCGGTCAATATCAGATGATGCGTAGTAACTTCTAGAACCACGTCCAGTTGACATTTTTCATCTGGCAACGATCGCTACCAAACTGTATTTGATCATCAATATAATGCATTTGGAGCTATAAATCAAGTTCTGGCGAAAGCTGCAGAAAACGATAAAAACATACTTATTTAAATTTTATTTTATATTAAAACCATATTTTAGTATGAATATGTGAATGAAAAAGTATATCGTTGCTACACCCTGAACAATGGATATAGGACATTGAATGGGCCATAATAATGGCAATTTAGCAATAGAATTTAAAAAGTTATAGCCATGCAAAGAAGGGGAACTTCTCCATAGACAAATAGAGCTGGCTAGGGATGGTAAATTATGAATTTGAACCATGGCGATCAAAGTGTTAACACTGAAGATGGAACACCTGTTCCGAAACATGTCTGTATTATAGGCTGCCATTCAAAAAAAAATTTAATCTGAGAGTGCTGGTCCGGCCTTCGGCTTTTTTCCTCATAATCCTTGGGATTTCAGCACCCAGTGTCAGATACTGAGAGCGCGGTCTACCTTGACTTTGTAGTGTGATGTGTGCCTGGTGCCCGTGTATGGCAGCCATTGAGCCTGCAGCCTACGGTTGGGTGCTACCAGTGATGGTGAAGGAGGAGATTTCTACCCTACATTTTTGTGGGGAGTCTAGAGAAAGGCGCTGTATAAATGCAATGATCATTCATTCATTCATCCTGTATGACATGTTATGTGGATTGAAAAGTTTATTCAAAAATAAGTCCTGCACAGCAGACAGTGGTTTGGTCTCTCAACCCACGACTTCTCTTCTACATGACCTGTCGAATGGAACTCAAGATGCACCTCATTTCAGAAGTCTTCTCGGCAGACATCACTGCCCTATGGTCCCTCTCCTGTATGCGTCTTAATATGCCTCTTACAGTTTGAGACTTGAAGAAATGATTTCCCGCAAACATTGCAACTGTATGGTTTCTCTCCACTATGAGTCTTCATGTGTTTCTTTAAGTTTGTGACGCGAGTAACCCTTTTCCCACAAATACTGCAGCTGTATGGTTTCTCTCCACTATGAGTCTTCATGTGCCTCTTTAAGCTAGAACTGAATCCTTTGTGGCAAATAGTGCAACATTTCTTTTGGCTTCTGTGGGACTTCAAGTGATCCACCAAACTCTGCGTGGACTCCACGTGTTCTCCACAGACACCACAGACACATGGTGTGTCGTTAGCGTGTATTTCCACGTGTTTCATGAAATTGGTATCATAGGCAAAAGCCTTTCCACACACTTTACAGCGAGCAGCATCTGAATGACTCCTGGACCACTCTGTGGACTTCCTGTCTGAGGGGGGCTGCCAGTCACTGGTTGGTTGTGATGCTCCACAGTCCTCTCCGTCTGCTTCTGTCTCCATGTGTTCAGTGGACGTGCTTGGTACTACAGGCTCTCCCTCTCTGAGTTCTACAGGCTGGTCCAGATGTGGGGGCCGACTGTGGTGTTGATCATGGAGGCTTCTCACACATGTTATTCTGAAGATGGAGTCTTTGGTATCAGCCTCCTCCAGACCTTGAAGCTGCTCTCCCTCCTGACTGCTCCAGAGTTCCTTCTGTTCCGCCTTGATCTGTGAGGGCTCTGGCTCCTCCTGGTCCAGACTGGGGCTCCTCCCCTCCTGGTAGCTCCTCCCCTCCTGGCCAAGACTGGGGCTCCTCCCCTCCTGGTAGCTCCTCCCCTCCTGGTAGCTCCTCCCCTCATGGTCCCGACTGGGGCTCCTCCCCTCCTGGTAGCTCCTCCCCTCATGGTCCAGACTGGAGCTCCTCCCCTTCTGGTAGCTCCTCCCCTCCTGCTGCTCAGGAGGAACCTGCTCTTCACAGACAGAGAGCTGTGGGGGATCTGGAGTGGAACAGAGAACACAATACAAGCTTAGAACCCTAACCCAAACCAACCTTACCTTTCATCACAGTTAGAACTACTGACAAACCAACCTTACATCACAGTTAGAACTACTGACAAACCAACCTTACCTTTCATCACAGTTAGAACTACTGACAAACCAACCTTACCTTTCATCACAGTTAGAACTACTGACAAACCAACCTTACCTTTCATCACGGTTAGAACTACTGACAAACCACCTTACCTTTCATCACAGTTAGAACTACTGACAAACAAACCAACCTTACCTTTCATCACAGTTATAACTACTGACAAACCACCGTACCTTTCATCACAGTTGGATATTGGCAGGTAAACACAAAGGCAGACAGGGCTTCTTTAATTTGCGTAGGCTATTTAATATTTTATATACCCCTTCATCTTCGACACCTGAGATTGCTCTGTCACTAGATGCCGAAAAGGCGTTCGATAGGGTGGAGTGGGATTATTTGCTTTTTACTCTTGGAAAATTCGGTCTAGGTGAAAGGTACATTTCGTGGATAAGGCTCTTGTATAACTCGCCCATGGCTCGTGTCAAGACAAATTATGTATGCTCTAGGGCTGTCTTAAATGCTTCGAAGCTTCGAACGTTCGATTCGATGGCACAAGCTTCGAACATTAAAAAAAAAATCGAAGTTAAAAAAAATAAAAATAAAAAAAAATAAAATATTTTTTTTTTTACTTCGATTTGTGTGTGTGTGTGTAGGTGTGTGTGTGTGTGTATGTGTGTGTATGTGTGAACTACCCATCCCAGTTAGGACAGCCGAATCCCGTCCAATCTTTCGCCGTCGACTAAAGACTCACTTCTTCAACCATTATCTGAAATGATAAAAAAAAAAAAAATCTAACCGTGACTAACCTTACTGTCATGCACTTGTCCTAATAAACTAACCTACACTGTAACACGCAACACTTTGATGAACATTGTTACTCAGCTGATAGAGTTGTACCCTTCTTGCTGTCTTGTCGTACAGAACTTGTAAGTCGCTTTGGATAAAAGCGTCAGCTAAATGACTAAATGTAAGTGTGTGTGTGTGTGTGTGTGTGTGTGTGTGTGTAGGTGTGTGTGTAGGTGTGTGTGTGTGTGTGTGTGCGCGCACCTTGTAGAATTCCACACATAAGAAAGAAAGATACTGGGATGAATAAACAAAATAGGAAATAAAATGTAGAAATGCATGCAATACATAAATAAATATGAATCTCCATATATGAAATATAACATTTAGATAAGGTGCTACTGAGATGTTTTGGTGAGTTCTTTGTTTTTTTGTGAAAGTTGCCCTTCTTAAAAATGCATGAACATTCACTGATAATTGGTCTGTAGTGGAGTCTACAAGGTCTACATTGCCGGACCATGTAGAATCCGGACCTTGTAGACTGACATAATTCTGTGCATAGTTTAGTCTACACAGGCCATATTTCAAATAATCAAAATCTTACTTCATTCATCTTAAACATTCTTGATTTGGGGGATTGGTAGTTCCCATGAAATCTGAAGTTGTTCAAACGACAACAGCGATCCACCTTGAATTAAATCACACAGCCGAGTGAAACCTTGTTGGATGCGTCAGTCACGAAAGGGGCTACTTAATTAATTAATCCAACCCACTTTATTTATAGAGCACATTTAAAAACAACAACGTTTACGAAAGTGCTGTACAAGTCCCACAACATAAGATACAAAAAAAAAATAAAAAAAAATATAAAAAAAAAAAAAAAAAAAAATTGTTTTATTTTTTTTCGAAGCTTCGAATTAAAATCGAAGCTCGGCCCCGAAGCTTCGATTGCCAAAAAAAGCTTCGAAGGTCAGCCCTAGTATGCTCCCCCTATTTCCCACTGAAGCGTGGAACCAGACAAGGGTGCCCATTGTCCCCTCTCCTGTTCGCGATTTCTATAGAACCTTTGGCTATGAAGTTGCGAACGGAGGACGGAATCAGGGGAATCCATAGGGCTGGCCTAGAACACAAATTATCCCTCTATGCTGACGACCTGTTACTTTATGTGTCTGACCCACTTGGAATCGCTTCCCCATGCTCTTACCATTTTCAGAGATTACGGCTGTATCTCTGGATATAAATTGAACATGCACAAAAGCGAGTGTTAGCCGTTAACAGTGAAACTGAGGAGATCTCATTTGAGGCATTTCAATTTAAGGTAGTGGATCATCTGACTTATCTGGGCATCAAGGTAACTCACGTACATAAAAATCTATATGAGAAGAATTTCACACCACTCCTGGAGTGTACTAAATCAGACCTTCAAAGATGGGACAGGCTTCCTTTATCACTAATTGGTCGTGTTAACGTTGTTAAAATGAATGTCCTGCCCAAATTATTATATATCTTTCAGTGCGTCCCAGTTTATTTACAGAGACAATTCTTTGACACATTAGATAAACAGATCTCTGCATTCATTTGGAATGGCAAACTTCCAAGGATTAGGAAGCAATTTTTACAAGAGGCGAAACGGTCAGGGGGGCTGGCTTTGCCAAATTTAAAATTTTATTATTGGGCCGCGAACACACGTAATATCCTTTACTGGATGGGGGATCGATCGACTGAGACTCCAGCGTGGTTGCATATCGAGTCCTCCCACTGCGGAAAAACCTCATTGCAAGCTTTGATTAGTTCAGCCCTTCCATTGAAATTAGATGCTTACCGATATGACCCGATAGTGCATCACTCTCTTAGAATCTGGATACAATGTAGGAAAAGGTTCGGTCTACAATCAATGTCGTCTCGGGCACCAATCCCCTGTCAATCATATGTTCCCACCGTCCCTATTGGACTCTGCCTTTAAGATCTGGAGCGATAAAGGTATATCTAGTTTTAAAGATCTGTATATTGACAAGGTGTTTGCCTCTTTTACTCAGCTGACTCAAAAACATGACATCCCTCAGACTAATTTCTTCCGTTATATGCAAATTCGTGACTTTGTACGCAACAGATGTCCTCAATTTCCAAATATGCCTGAAAAAACAACTTTAGATGAATTTCTAGATGTTAATGTATACAGAAGTGGAGCGATTGGAGTATTGTATGATATGTTGTCGACCCTACATTCCTCTGCTCTCACTATTATTAGATCTCATTGGGAGGATGATCTGTCTGTGGAATTTTCGGATGAACAATGGCAATCTATTCTCCGGAATGTTCACTCTTCCTCGATATGTGCCAGACATGGGCTCCTGCAGTTTAAGGTGTTACACCGTCTGCATTTCTCAAAGGAGAAGTTGGCTAAGATTTATCCAGGGACAGATCCTTTGTGCAATAGGTGCAAGGCGATGACGGGTTCTCTCGTTCATACATTCTGGACTTGTCCAAATTTACATAACTATTGGACATCTATATTTGATACTTTTTCTGTAATATTTGGACCCAAAATTGACCCTTCCTCTACAATCGCAATCTTTGGAGTGGCACCAGAGGATATGCCTATTTACATAAAATACTGGAAAGTCATTGCTTTTACTACCCTAATTGCTCGGCGCTTAATACTTATGATGTGGAAGCAGGATGCCTCTCCCCCACATGTCCAATGGACCAGAGATGTGATGGGGTTCCTACACTTGTAAAAGATGAGATGCACCTTAGGAGGCTCTACGGATAGATTCTATAAGACATGGCAACCTTTTTTGACTTATATGGAAAATGTAAAGATGTGTACACTTCCGTAGTTGACTACATTGCATTTACGTTTGGTCATTTGGCTGACGCTTTTATCCAAAGCGACTTACAAGTTCTGTACGACAAGTCATCAGGAAGGGCACAACTCTATCAGCTGAATAATGTTCATCAAAGTGTTGAGTGCTACAGTGACTCTGTAGGACTATGTTGAGACTTCAGAGCAAGTTGAGACACGTGTAAGAGATATTGAAGATGTGAATGTATTTTTGTCTTGTTACGTTTGCATTTGACTTATTTTCGTATCTGATATGTATGTCTCTGTTAGTTTAGTGTTTGTCAAATGTGAGTCTGAATTGAACCCGGGGGGGGGGGGGGGGGCTGGTGGGAGGGAACTGGTGGGAGGGATTGGGGGGGGGGGGGGGGAGGACCAAAGTGGATTATACATGTCTCTCTGTTTGATACTGACTATATCCTGTATCCGATTCCATGCTGGTTGAAAATGAAAATAAAATTATTAAAAAAAAAAACACAAAGGCAGGATTCTCTCTTTGAGTCGAACTAAGATTTGTGGAACAGAAATAACATATGGGCGGTTCTTGCATATTGGAGTTGATGAGGAAATGATAAACGGTGCATTTATATATCTCTTTTATCCAAAGCGCTTTACAACTTATGCCTCACATTCACACACAGACGGCGGAGGCAACCGTGCAAGGTGCCAACCTGCTCATCAGGAGCAGTTAGGGGTTAAGTGTCTTGCTCAACCGGGCAGCCAGGCGATCGCTCTCTCTGTCGCCCCACATTACATTGATGTTTTTCTTTGCCTTTCTATCTTTTTCTCCCATCCCCCAATTTAGTCGTTATGCCAATTCCCTGCCTGGTCATTGCACGTGTTGTGTCAGTCTGGGGAGGGTGTAGACTACCACATGCTGCCCTACTGTCAGTCTGGGGAGGGTGTAGACTACCACATGCTGCCCTACTGTCAGTCTGGGGAGGGTGTAGACTACCACATGCTGCCCTACTGTCAGTCTGGGGAGGGTGTAAACTACCACATGCTGCCCTACTGTCAGTCTGGGGAGGGTGTAGACTACCACATGCTGCCCTACTGTCAGTCTGGGGAGGGTGTAGACCAGGGGTTCCCAAACTTTTCAGGCAGCGACCCAAAAATAACGGGGTCAGAGAGCCGCGACCCCCACTATTATAGGAGGTAAAAAAAATATAATTTTTTTTAATAAAAGGAAATGTATGGTTGAAACATGCACACGTTCAAACGCACACACACACTAATAAGCATTGGAGGCTTTTAACCAGGGCCGGACTGGGGAAATCATTCAGGCCAGGAAATATAGTGCAAAATATAGCCCCAGTCAGGCCACTTTTTAAGCAGGGGGTCTGGGGGTCCCCCACCAGGACATTTCTTGTTACAAAGACTTCATTTTCTGCATTCTGGTGCAGGCATTTTTTTATTTGTACCCTTTAAATGCCAGTGTTTGTGATGGCATCACAAATTATTGTTAAAAAACAGGCTAGCATATGTATGATTAGCAACAACACTGATTTAGATGGATTTTCAGTTTTTTTGTAATGTCAGATTGAGTGTGTGTGATGGCATATATTTGCAATATATCAAATGCAAAGTAGATTTTTCTGGGGGGGATTATTACAGGCTAGCATGTGTCAATGATTAGCAACAACAGTTGTTTGTAAGGGTCCCGCCTCCACCAATCACATGCGGCTCCCTTTGTGTGTGTGAGAGCAAGAGAGAGAGAGAGAGAGAGAGATAGTTCTCCAACTTGTGTGAGTTGCAGTGATCTCCTGGTTGTTCCCCACCTAGGTTATCTAACTATTGCGCTGATGCAACTAGAAACACTGTCCTGGCCTGCTTCTAAGTTCAGTGGCCTGACTGCAAAAAAAATTTAAAATAAAAATGCTGCCCTACTGTCAGTCTGGGGAGGGTGTAGACTAACACATGCCCTACTGTCCTTTCTGGGGAGGGTGTAGACTACCACATGCTGCCCTACTGTCAGTCTGGGGAGGGTGTAGACTACCACATGCTGCCCTACTGTCAGTCTGGGGAGGGTGTAGACTACCACATGCTGCCCTACTGTCGGTCTGGGGAGGGTGTAGACTACCACATGCTGCCCTACTGTCGGTCTGGGGAGGGTGTAGACTACCACATGCTGCCCTACTGTCGGTCTGGGGAGGGTGTAGACTACCACATGCTGCCCTAGTGTCGGTCTGGGGAGGGTGTAGACTACCACATGCTCTACTGTCAGTCTGGGGAGGGTGTAGACTACCACATGCTGCCCTACTGTCAGTCTGGGGAGGATGTAGACTACCACATGCTGCCCTACTGTCAGTCTGGGGAGGGTGTAGACTACCACATGCTGCCCTACTGTCGGTCTGGGGAGGGTGTAGACTACCACATGCTGCCCTACTGTCGGTCTGGGGAGGGTGTAGACTACCACATGCTGCCCTATTGTTGGTCTGGGGAGGGTGTAGACTACCACATGCTCTACGGTCAGTCTGGGGAGGGTGTAGACTACCACATGCTGCCCTACTGTCAGTCTGGGGAGGATGTAGACTACCACATGCTGCCCTACTGTCAGTCTGGGGAGGGTGTAGACTACCATATGCTGCCCTACTGTCAGTCTGGGGAGGGTGTAGACTACCACATGCTGCCCTACTGTCAGTCTGGGGAGGATGTAGACTACCATATGCTGCCCTACTGTCGATCTGGGGAGGGTGTAGACTACCACATGCTGCCCTACTGTCGGTCTGGGGAGGGTGTAGACTACCACATGCTGCCCTATTGTTGGTCTGGGGAGGGTGTAGACTATCACATGCTGCCCTACTGTCGGTCTGGGGAGGGTGTAGACTACCACATGCTCTACTGTCAGTCTGGGGAGGGTGTAGACTACCACATGCTGCCCTACTGTCAGTCTGGGGAGGATGTAGACTACCACATGCTGCCCTACTGTCAGTCTGGGGAGGGTGTAGACTACCATATGCTGCCCTACTGTCAGTCTGGGGAGGGTGTAGACTACCACATGCTGCCCTACTGTCAGTCTGGGGATGGTGTAGACTACCCTACTGTCGGTCTGGGGAGGGTGTAGACTACCCTACTGTCGGTCTGGGGAGGGTGTAGACTACCACATACCGCCTTACTGTCGGTCTGGGGAGGGTGTAGACTACCACATGCTGCCCTACTGTCAGTCTGGGGAGGGTGTAGACTACCCTACTGTCGGTCTGTGGAGGGTGTAGACTACCACATGCTGCCCTACTGTTGGTCTGGGGAGGGTGTAGACTACCACATGCTGCCCTACTGTCAGTCTGGGGAGGGTGTAGACTACCACATGCTGCCCTACTGTCAGTCTGGGGAAGGTGTAGACTACCACATGCTGCCCTACTGTCAGTCTGGGGAGGGTGTAGACTACCACATGCTGCCCTACTGTCAGTCTGGGGAGGGTGTAGACTACCACATGCTGCCCTACTGTCAGTCTGGGGAGGGTGTAGACTACCACATGCTGCCCTACTGTCAGTCTGGGGAGGGTGTAGACTACCACATGCTGCCCTACTGTTGGCCTGGGGAGGGTGTAGACTACCACATGCTGCCCTACTGTTGGTCTGGGGAGGGTGTAGACTACCACATGCTGCCCTACTGTCGGTCTGGGGAGGGTGTAGACTACCACATGCTGCCCTACTGTCAGTCTGGGGAGGGTGTAGACTACCACATGCTGCCCTACTGTCAGTCTGGGGAGGGTGTAGACTACCACATGTTGCCCTACTGTTGGCCTGGGGAGGGTGTAGACTACCACATGCTGCCCTATTGTTGGTCTGTGGAGGGTGTAGACTACCACATGCTGCCCTACTGTCAGTCTGGGTGTAGACTACCACATGCTGCCCTACTGTCAGTCTGGGTGTAGACTACCACATGCTGCCCTACTGTCAGTCTGGGTGTAGACTACCACATGCTGCCCTACTGTCAGTCTGGGTGTAGACAACCACATGCTGCCCTACTGTCGGTCTGGAGGGTAGAGTCAGCATCTGAAAACACTATTTAGAGCAGGGATGTCAAACTCTAGGCCCTGCACAGTTTGCACGTTTCATCCCTGACACAACGCCCAGCTCCCCCTGCCCCAGCTCCGTACCCAAGCTGCTCTGTATGTCCGGCAGCACATATCTACGTGAACAACTTTTCCCATTGATGAAGTTGAACAGAACATCACACAGGAGTCGTCTCCGTGATGAACACCTTCACTCAGACCTCAGGATGTCCTCAGCTCAGAGTCTGACCCCAAACATTGATGGATTGGCATAATGTCTGATATGGTCTGATTTACTCTGATGCACATTGGGCCAAGCCAGATACCTTAGATCTAAGAAGAGATGCCAGGTATCTGGCTTGGTCCAGTGTGCATCAGAGTAAATAAGACTATAGCAAACTATGAGTGGCCTATTATTATATTTATTTTATAATTGTATTTATTATTTGTATCATTATTTTTCTTCTTGCCTGTTAAAGGTTTCCATCGAAAATGAACTCAGGGCTACAGATAGAGGCATACATATTTAATCATTTAAATAAAAGAGACAAATACCACTGATATCTTTATCTGAGGTTTTACTTCTCATGTGTTCATAATACGCTTAGCTTGTTCCAGATTCAATGTTTACGTAACACTTAAGTTTGTTTCCATGTGAAAAACTTTATCATTATAAATCTGGAGAAAAGGGAAAACATGTTAAATTCTTCAATAAATATTGAGTCTGGCCGCAACTTTGTCCCAATTTTCTATTTCGGCCCAAACTGTGTATTTGAGTTAGACACCACTGGTCTAGAGTCAGAATCTGATAACACTCTGTTAGAGTCAGCATCTGAAAACACTGGTCTAGAGTCAGCATCTGAAAACACTGTTTAGAGTCAGCATCTGAAAACACTGTTTAGAGTCAGCATCTGAAAACACTGTTTAGAGTCAGCATCTGATAACACTGTTTAGAGTCAGCATCTGATAACACTGTTTAGAGTCAGCATCTGATAACACTGTTTAGAGTCAGCATCTGATAACACTGTTTAGAGTCAACATCTGATAACACTGTTTAGAGTCAGCAATGCATCTGATAACACTGGTCTAGAGTCTGCATCTGATAACACTGTTTAGAGTCAGCATCTGAAAATGCTACAAGGTCAATTAGCATGTTCTTGGTATCTAGGGTATGTATTCCCAGTGTCAATATTGTGTCTGTTACTAGGCTTGAGTAAATTGTGATGAAACAAAGGAGAATATAAATTATGGTTTTCTTTGCATCTTTGCCGGTGAATAACACCATGCTAACATTGAGGTTCTTCTCACTGAGCTCATTCACCACCTTCTTGAGATCACGTGTACAACAAAATCTAAGCAAATGAATAAACGGAAGATGATTAAACAGAAGGATTTGTAGATACAGTAATAATTATAATACATTTGAATTATACATTCAAAATTGAATTATGAACTATAAATTACCTTATTATGGCCTAATCATACATCTATGGATAGGGAAAAGGCTCCTCTTTCCAATGACAGTGTTTAATCTGGATTTAGTCATTTTCTCACGGTTTTACAATAAAAGAGAGATAGAATTCGCAATATTCCGATAAATTCTTATTTTCGGAAAGTTTTAAAAACATCGGTAAACAAATGTAGTGCTGAAAATATACACTTTGACAGCTGTTTTGATAGGCTTATGGTCTTTACTCTTGGCTACATTAGAAGAAGAAACACAACATTAATAACAGCTTAACAGGTTAAGCACCCCCCACAGCCCAAATGGAATGATAAATTTGTTTTTAAATACAAATATTTATAATTTTATTTTTGCATTCGGGGGGTAGAATGGAACTCAAGATGCACCTCATTTCAGAAGTCTTCTCGGCAGACATCACTGCCCTATGGTCCCTCTCCTATGAGTCTTCATGTGCCTCTTACAGTTTGAGACTTGAATAAATGATTTCCCGCAAATATTGCAACTGTATGGTTTCTCTCCACTATGAGTCCTCATGTGGTCCTGTAAATGCTGGTGTTTTTTAAACCCTTTCCCACAAATACTGCAGCTGTATGGTCTCTCACTAGTATGACTCTTCATATGCCTCTTTAAGCGCAAGGGTTGAATAAACGATTTCCCGCAAACATTGCAACTGTATGGTTTCTCTCCACTATGAGTCTCCATGTGGTCCTGTAATTGTTGGTGTCGTCTAAACATTTCCCCACAAACGCTGCAGCAGTACGCTCCCTCTCCTGTGTGGATCTTCATGTGGACAGCCATATATCTGCTAGAATTGAATCCTTTGTGGCAAATACTGCACCAGTTCTTTTGGCTTCTGTGGGACTTCAGGTGATCCACCAAACTCTGCGTGGACTCCACGTGTTCTCCACAGACACCACAGATACACGGCGTGACGTTAGCGTGCATTTCCACGTGTTTCATGAAACTGCCATCATAGGCGAAAGCCTTTCCACACACTTTACAGCGAGCAGCATCTGAATGACTCGTGGACCACTCTGTGGTGGACTTCCTGTTCCTAGAACCGGTATCAGAACTCTGTCTTTTCACCGTCTGTGATGTCTTTGTCTTTAAAGCTGGTCCTCCGCTCTCCTCGTCCCCGTCGGTGTCTTCGCTCTCGGCTACAGAGCTGTCTGAGGGGGGCTGCCAGTCACTGGTTGGTTGTGATGCTCCACAGTCCTCTCCGTCTGCTTCTGTCTCCATGTGTTCAGTGGACGTGCTTGGTACTACAGGCTCTCCCTCTTTGAGTTCTACAGGCTGGTCCAGATGTTGGGGCCGACTGTGGTGTTGATCATGGAGGCTTTTCACATACGTTATTCTGAAGATGGAGTCTTTGGTATCAGCCTCCTCCAGACCTTGAAGCTGCTCTCCCTCCTGACTGCTCCAGAGTTCCTTCTGTTCCTCCTTGATCTGTGAGGGCTCTGGCTCCTCCTGGTCCAGACTGGGGCTCCTCCCCTCCTGGTAGCTCCTCCCCTCCTGGCCAAGACTGGGGCTCCTCCCCTCCTGGTAGCTCCTCCCCTCCTGGTAGCTCCTCCCCCCATGACCCAGACTGGGGCTCCTCCCCTCCTGGTAGCCCCTCCCCTCCTGGTAGCTCCACCCCTCCTGGTAGCCCCTCCCCTCCTGGTAACTCCTCCCCTCCTGGTAGCTCCTCCCCTCCTGCTGCTCAGGGGGAACCTGCTCTTCACAGACAGAGAGCTGTGGGGGGTCTGGAGTGGAACAGAGAACACAATACAAGCTTAGAACCCTAACCCAAACCAACCTTACCTTTCATCACAGTTAGAACTACTGACAAACCAACTTTACCTTTCATCACAGTTAGAACTACTGACAAACCAACTTTACCTTTCATCACAGTTAGAACTACTGACAAACCAACTTTACCTTTCATCACAGTTAGAACTACTGACAAACCAACCTTACCTTTCATCACAGTTAGAACTACTGACAAACCAACCTTACCTTTCATCTAGGGATGCCCCGATCGATCGGCCACCGATCGTTATCGGCCGATAATCAGTTTAAATATGCGATCGGTGATCGGTGATAATGCTTTATTTTCGCGGATCGTCAAAACCTGCTCCTCCTCCTCCTCCAGCCCCTCCCGCACCCGTGTCAACACGGGTCTAGTCTAGTCTAGTCAGTGGGACCTCCGTGAGCTAACGTTAGCTACCGTTACAAAATGACCCAGTCAACTATTCACTGTTCACTGATGAGGCATTGTCTAACGGTATCTAGCCGGCTAGCTACTGATAGCTCCTGATATCAACAAAATGCTCCAGCAATAGTCTAGTACAGGGGTGGCCAACCCGCGGCTCGCGAGCCTCATGCGGCTCTTTGCCCATCAATGTGCGGCTCTTCCATCCATAAAAAAAAAAAAAAAAAAAAAAAAAAAAAAAAAATTTACCTTTTTTTTTTTTTTTTTTACTTTTTTTTTTATGTCACTCATTCCATAAGGACGTAGAATAAACATTTACAATTTTTTTTTAAATGGTCCATTTGCATGTTCTTGGTATCTGAATCTAGGGACATATATGGATCAGTGTCAGAAATAGTGTGTCTGTTACTAGGCTTGAGTAAATTGTAATGAACCAAAGGAGAATATCAATTCTATTTAAAAAAAAAAATTATCTTTGACTGTAAATAACACCATGCTAAAATTGACCAGACCTGAAAAATCTAAGCAAATGAATAAAGGGAAGATGATTAAACAGAAGGTTTTGTAGATACAGTACTGAATTCTGCCATCTTTTTTATAATGTAAATTTCTCCACCATTTTTCATCATATTGCAACACCGTTTTTTGCAAGACGTTCACAGAAAGGTAGAGAAACTAACTGCGTTCTGTTTTATGGCAATAACGTTCAGGTTTGTGGGAGATAATCCCAAAAAATAAGAGAAATTAAAAAGTAAATCCAGAAGTCAGATGATTGACAGGGGCTGGTGTGAGCTGGGTAGGGTAGTTTTTCTAAATTTGAAAGCCCTGAGTCTCTTCCTTCAAAAGACTACACTCACTTTTGGCTGTGCCACTTCCTCCTGTCAATATGCGCCGGTTTCCGACTCAATGCCCT
Source organism: Notolepis coatsorum (assembly GCF_963971535.1). Taxonomy (NCBI): domain Eukaryota; kingdom Metazoa; phylum Chordata; class Actinopteri; order Aulopiformes; family Paralepididae; genus Notolepis; species Notolepis coatsorum. The sequence goes on along the minus strand of NC_140179.1, from coordinate 16,903,149 downwards.
GAGATTTCTATAATCTTATATTTCACTAATAACTAATAATAAAATAATTGGTAAACAAACATAATGCTGAAAATATACACTTTTACTGTATATCTCGGGCTTAAGAGGTTAACCCTGTGAGGCCCAAATTAAAAAGAAATTAGCAACTTCAGAGGCCAGAGGGTGGGACATATAAACACATTTACTATCAAATAGCATTGTGAGGCTGAACAACAGGACCAATTGACTATACATGTGCTTAAAGGGGAACTATCTTATAAATGGCTTTTTTCAGTGTTTACCATTGTTTCTTAGCTATGTGGACTTATATTAATAGGATATATGTCTCTAATTCTCATATTGGCGAATTCTTCCAATTCTCCTCTCACAATATTCACCCTCACTGAACTGAGTCATCTGAAAATGTGCATATCTGTGATGTCAGAGATTTCTCAGCTGCATAATAATGTGGCAGTTGATGTGGCAGTTGGCACCAGTCCACACAGTGGTTGGAGCCCAGCCTCAAAACGGCTTAAGATCTTGAGGTAGAAAAATGCGATTTTTAGTACTTGATTAGAAATACAAAACAATGCATTTTTTTTGAAAAAAACCTAGGTGTTCCATAGACTCACAGGAATTGTGTAAAAGTGCCCAAATAGAGAAAGAAATAGTAAAATAGTTCCCCTTTAACATTTTTTAAATAAACATTATTTTTTTAAATGGCTAAAAGTGATTTTGTAATTTTGCAACCGTGGGTCTCACAGGGTACTTTTAACCCTGTGAGGCCCAAATAAAAAAGACATTAGCAACTTCAGAGGCCAGAGGGTGAGACCTATAAACACATGAAGGGTGCCGTGACTGAAAAAAAAGGTTGAGAAACGCTGGTATATGGTGTGGCTCTTTGTGGTACCACAGTAATTTTTTTGTGGCTCTTAGTCTCTGACTGGTTGGCCACCCCTGGTCTAGTACTAGTGTATGATACCTCCGTTAGCTCACGTTAGCTCAAGTTAGCTCACTGTTCAAAACGATTTTTTATATATAAAAAAAAAGTATATCAAATATTTTTAAACTTTTTTAATCAAAAACGATCGGTATCGGCCGATATGGCTCAAGACGATCGGTATCGGTGGCAAAAAAACGTGATCGGGGCATCCCTACTTTCATCACAGTTAGAACTACTGACAATGACAAACCAACCTTACCTTTCATCACAGTTAGAACTACTGACAAACCAACCTTACCTTTCATCACAGTTAGAACTACTGACAAACCAACCTGACCTTTCATCACAGTTGGATATTGGCAGGTAAACACAAAGGCAGGATTCTCTCTGAGTCAAACTAAGATTTGTGGAACAGAAATAACATATGGGCGGTTCTTGCATATTGGAGTTGATGAGGAATATGAGGAAATGGTAAACGGTGCATTTATATATCTCTTTTATCCAAAGTGCTTTACAACGTATGTCTCACATTCACACATTCACACACCGACGGCAGAGGCAACCATGCAAGGTGCCAATCTGCTCATCAGGAGCAGTTAGGGGTTAAGTGTCTTGCTCAAGGACACTTCGACACACTGCCCAGGAGGAGCGGGAACCGAACCGGGCAGCCAGGCGATTGCTCTCCCCCCTGAGCCACTGTTTTTTCATAAAAGTCAGGAATGACTTGGTGTTGAAAGATGTAGAGAGGGCGCAGTGTGACCACTGACTGACCAGTGTTCATTTAGTCAACGAAAATTAAGACTAAATATGGTCGTCAATGAAGCTTTTCCCCCCGACGACAACGAGACGTCACATTAATGGAGATCATGTGACACTAACGTGACTAAATCATTCATGCAATGAATTATTGACTACAAACGACGGCACAAAATGTAGTTTACAAAATAAAATCTTGCCAAAATCTCTTAATTTTAAGTTTAAGGGGGTCAAAATAATTATAACTTTTAGAATAATTGGGGCGTGGTCTTCTAGGCGACATGGAATGAGGTCGCGTTTCGTTTGAGCTCCCCAAGGAACGTTCTTTTTACATACGTTAAACCATTAGTCGCCTACCTCCGGTCAATGGTCTCTAATTACACACCCTCAAGACCCCTACGATCTGCATCTTCTGGCCGCCTCAGACCTACTCCTATCCAAGCTCCGGGAGGGTCATCAAAGAGAAGTCGCCTATTCTCAGTCCTTGCCCCACAATGGTGGAATTAACTACCCACCCCAGTTAGGACAGCCGAAACCCGTCCAATCTTTCGCCGTCGACTAAAGACGCACTTCTTCAACCATTATCTGAATTACAAAGAAAAAAGAAAAGAAAATCTAACCCTAACTAACCTTACTGTCATGCAATTGTCCTAATAAACTAACCTACACTGTAGCACTCAACACTTTGATGAACATTGTTACTCAGCTGAGTTGTGCCCTTCCTGATGACTTGTCGTACAGAACTTGTAAGTCGCTTTGGTTAAAAGCGTCAGCTAAATGACTAAATGTAAATTAGTCTTTATATTATTTTTGTTTTATTTACAGTATTTTGTTGGATACATCAAGTGAGCATTTTGAGCATTGGAATGGCAGCTAAGCGTTCGGTTGCTCGAGGAATAACTCCCCCGCCCGCTAGCGTGTGGCCCTCGGTTGAGCTAAATGAAGCTAGCCTGATGACTATTAGCAAACTAATAGCTAGCTCTGTGGCCGAGTCGGCCAGGGAGCGAAGGGAGCTATTCGAGAGCTTTGGACAGAAGGTTACGTCGGAAATCAGGACAGCAATTGAATTGGTCATGGAGAGGGTGGAATCGCTGAATTCGATAGCCACGGCTAACACAGCTGAAATAGCATCTCAAACCGAAGAAACATCTAGACAAGCTGAGAGACTGCTTTTACTGGAGGGGGCTTGCTTGACAAACAGTCAGAGGTAACCGGGATGCAAGCTATAATCGGTGAGATGCAGTCCAGAGAGAGATGTCTCAACGTTCGTATTGTGGGAGTCCCGGAGGCGTGAATATTTTAGGCAACCAACTTGTGTTTAGCGTTTCTCTGATTGGCCACTACGCCCATGTGACCGCGGCAGCGCGAGAGAGCTGCAGCGAGGAAATAGGCTGTCTATTGCCATTCTCTAAGACAAACTCTAACCTTAACCAGCTCCTTAACAGCGCCTAAACTTAACCCTTCTAACCTTAACCAACTCCGAAACAATGCCTAACCTTAACCTTAACCTTAACCAACTCCGAAAGAATATTGCCATTCTCTAAGACAAACTCTAACCTTAACCAGCTCCTTAACAGCGCCTAAACTTAACCCTTCTAACCTTAACCAACTCCGAAACAATGCCTAACCTTAACCCTAACCTTAACCAACTCCGAAACAATGCTTAAAGTTAACATGCCTAAACTTAACCGGCGAAAGAATGCACGGTAAAAAAAAAAAAAAAAAAAAAGGGGAAAAATTTAAGGGAATCGAACTTGTCACCAACGGACCGCAGGATCCACAGCAAGGCGGCGCTACCAGTTGAGCTAGTTGTCGATGTTAAACGAGGGGGGATTACTGCTACATAATGCTGCCGCGACAGAGCTCCGCAGCAGAGCGGAGCGGCACGTCGCCGCGGGGGCGTGGCTAGACGCAAGTTGGGCGTGGCTAGACACAAGTTGGTTGCCTTTAATATTTAGGCGTCCCGGAGGTATCTGAGGGAGGCCGTCCAGCTAATATTGGGCCTCAACGTTCTTGCCACCCCTCCAGTGTGTGAGACGGCCTACCGAACCGGCCCGCCGAGGTCCGACGGAGGCCGAGCGCCTAGACCCATCATCGCGAGGCTCCACAGTCTGCGCACAAAGGAGGGGGCTGTAAAGTGGCCATCTTTGAGGACTTCACGCCCAATGTTTTGGCTCAGAGAGGGAAATATCGAGAGGTCATGGCCCTGCTGTGGAAGATGGCCCTGCTGTGGAAGATGGTATGGTCACTAATACGGGTGGAGGAGTATGTGAAGAAAGAGTTGATTGACCCTGGAAATGGCACAGAGTGACTGCAGCTCAAGGTCCTTCAAACTAATTTAACATTTGCCTGGACTACGTAAGGGATAATGTATAGCTACGAGGTCATTGTCGCAAAATAATTGACCGACAGAGTTTAAAATACCAAGGCGCCTCGCCGAGGTGTTTTAAACGTCAGTGAAGGTCAATTATTTTGCGACAATGACCGAGTATAGGCTATACATTATCCCGCTTATTACACGGCTAACTTACTATCAATATATAATTCATTTTACACCATCGACAAGACGAGATCAAATGCAGACGCAGTTCTGTTCTGTCGCTCCCGCTGTCATCGCCGGCAGCTTCGCCAGCAGCCAGCAGGTCTGTGGTCTGATTGCACTGATGTCAGTGGGCTTGATTGGTCCAGCTGCGCACAGCGGTCATTATTACTCGGCAGAGGTCCGTTATCGAGTAATAACGGACCTCTGACAAGCGCTATTGACCAAGTTTTTTCGATTTTTCATTTATTTTTTTTACTTCGGAGTGTGTGTGTGTGTGTGTGTGTGTGTGTGTGTGTGTGTGTGTGTGTGTGTGTGTGTGTGTGTGTGTGTGTGCATGGGGCCATTGGGTCGGGCCGGGGGACAAATAAACTGGAGGAAAGTAACCCAGCTCAGCACTGCCCAAATTATATCATCACTATTGCCTGTTTGAAGGATATCATCCTCAAACACATATACACCACCTACACGCCTATTCTCAGTCCTTGCCCCACAATGGTGGAATGAACTACCCACCCCAGTTAGGACAGCCGAATCCCATCCAATCTTTCGCCGTCGACTAAAGACGCACTTCTTCAACCATTATCTGAAAAAAAAATAAAAAAATAAAAATAAAAAAAATCTAACCCTAACTTACTGTCATGCACTTGTCCTAATAAACTAACCTACACTGTAACACGCAACACTTTGATGAATATTGTTACTCAGCTGATAGAGTTGTACCCTTCCTGATGACCTGTCGTACAGAACTTGTAAGTCGCTTTGGATAAAAGCGTCAGCTAAATGACTAAATGTAAATGTGAATGTAAATGCCTTGTAGAATTCCACACAAAAGAAAGAAAGATACTGGGATGAATAAACAAAATAGGAAATAAAATGTAGAAATGCATGCAATACATAAATAAATATGAATCTCCATATATGAAATAGAACATTTAGATAAGGTGCTACTGAGATGTTTTGGTGAGTTCTTTGTTTTTTTGTGGAAGTAGCCCTTCTTAAAAATGCATAAACATTCACTGATAATTGGTCTGTAGTGGAGTCTACAAGGTCTACATTGCCGGACAATGTAGAATCCGGACCTTGTAGACTGACATAATTCTGTGCATAGTTTAGTCTACACAGGCCGTATTTCAAATAATCAAAATCTTACTTCATTCATCTTAAACATTCTTGATTTGGGGGATTGGTAGTTCCCATGAAATCTGAAGTTGTTCAAACGACAACAGCGATCCACCTTGAATTAAATCACACAGCCGTGTTGGCTGCGTCACAGTCACGAAAGGGGCTACTTAATTCATTAATCCAATCCACTTTATTTATAGAGCACATTTAAAAACAACAAAGTTTACCAAAGTGCTGTACAAGTCCCACAACATAAGATAAAAAAAAAATTATTAAAAAAAAAAATTTAATAAAAAAAAAAAATGTATTCGAAGCTTCAAATTAAAATCGAAGCTCAGCCCAGAAGCTTCGATTGCCAAAAAAAATTCGAAGGTCAGCCCTACAACAGAGACTCTACTTCCTGAGAATACTCAGGAATTACCACCTCAGACAAGACCTGCTTGTGTCCAGGGAACAAAATAAGCACCCGCCAAGCGCCAATGGCCTGTAGATTTAAGGTTTGGCGAGTAAAAATGAGAGGTCTGCCCGCCACCTGGCGTGTAGTTCATATCGATACTCTTATTTTGAAAATCCTGCGCGGGTCTCATTTCCGCCCCAAGCGCAGCTCCAGTTATAATATCTATGGCTCCGGCAGCTAGCAACGTTCGGTTCATATGATACTCTTATTTTGAAAAACCCCGTAGCAACTCCGTGCGTCATATCTGCCCATTCCGTGCTTCTGAAAGCAGAGCAGTGCTACACAGCAGTGCGCCTACACGACCCGAAATAAGTCTGTGGTGTTTTTTTTCTCTCACAACGGGTCAAATGCATCTACATGCTTTGCACCGTCGCCATTCCTTTATGCCCACATCGCCCGAAATTAACGTTTATGTACCATTACAATCACTACAACGTTAGTGTAACTGAGGGGTTACAAAACCCTGACTGTATTAAAGATTGTGATAGATTAAACCACTGCTAGTTATGTACTTTAATTACTGGCCAGACAGTACATCAAATATAGATGGTGAACACCCACAAGAATACGGCATTGACAAAGAAATTGTATTTGAGGGTAATTTATTATTATTAGGCAACGTTAGGTTACAGAATGAGAATTAGGGTCGCGCTTGTATGGCGAAGAATATACGTAAAGTCAGTCAAGAGCATGAGTCACTAAGAATAGCAGGAATCCTACGATGGGTCTAAGTTGACACCACCTGTCGTATAGTAGCAACTATATAGGGCAACACTGGTACCGACTGGAGACAATGGGTTCCCTCCGGGGGTGTAAGGCCTGGAGGGTAGAGGAATGTTCGGGTACTCCGTCTGATTCAATGAGGAATAAAGAGACTCCAGGTACAGGAGTCGGTCCTTGTAAACTCCCTTGATCAGCAGCAAAGTAATAATTGTAATCCAGATGCTCGACAGCATTGATGACAGCTAGCCAGCCCCGTCCACGAGGCCGACCCGAGTTGTAATCCTCACGAGGTTGAATCCCAAACGATAGTGGAAATCAACGATGCTCTTCTCCGGGTACCACGTTCCAAATCAATATAATCCAACCAGGAATGGTTCTGCAATCGCCGACGTCGATTCTCCTGTGTACATGTCCAACGGTTCTCCGCCTAGGACTCCTCGGGTGTGGGCGACGTATTTAGGCTACACAGCCTGGTTAAGTACACTAGCTAAAGACACGACGAACCGCTGGGTAATGTTACACACGAAAGAACTGTGGCCGCACGATATACAATAAATGAACGACTATTTACTTCACATTAGATTAAGTCGAACTCAACGTTACTTCATTAACAGGGGAGGAAACTAACTTTTTGGCTTACCAGCCAACTGGCGAGTATCTGATTTTTTTTACCAGCCAAACAGATTTTTTACCAGACAAAAAAAATCGCTAATTGTGATAATTACTTCTTTGTACGTCTTCGTCTAAATTGATTTTCAATCATAGTAAATTAATCACACTGTCTCTACTCTTCAAAATATTACATCATTAAATCACATATTAACATGAAAGAGGGAACTATTCTGGACTGGGTTGGGCTGAACTGGGCAGTGAAAGATGCTGGGTTGGGCTGGTCTAGGTTATACTGAATGATGAATTGAAAATGAATTGAAAATTGGGGACCCTGATGTAAACAAGACGAAAGTCTTTCTCTGGTCTGCATCCCCTTAACAATTGCATGTATTGAGCCGTACTGTACTGTACCCATTCTGCAATCTGTTAAATAAAGTTTTCATTCATTCATTCATCACAGCTCAACTACTAGGAATGTGTGTCTGACTCTTAAGTGCAGGAAATATTCATCAGAAAGGGGGGACATGATGGAGGGAATGGAAAGAGCAGGTTTGACAGGAGCAGGGTTGAAGGGCATATTGGAGTGTGGAGGAAGTGGACAAGGCATTAAGCAAACAGGACTGAAATGGGGGACCCTGATGTAAACAAGACGAAAGTCCTTCTCTGGTCTGCATCCCCTTAACAATTGTGTGTATTGAGCTGTACTGTATTGTACCCATTCTGCAATCTGTTAATAAAGTTTTCAAACAATCAATCAATCAATCAATACTGAGTTGGGCAGTGAAAGAACCAAGCATTTCACTGTAATGTAATAGCTAAATAAAACAACTTGAACTTGGGGGGTGCTGTGGTTCTTGTGCTGCGGCACTGACTCGGCCTGGTGCATAACGGTCACTGACCGGCGGTTATCGTTGGACCTTCGAGGTCCATCTCTTGGGCTAGATCCACTCCACACGAATGTGTCAAGTCGTAGGCTACTAACTTCCCTTGCGAGGAAAGCGGCCAGATCTAGGAGGGATGGCTCTGGGCCGTTGGGATCACGGTGGTCTCTCTGCCGCCGAAAACGCTCTTGGCGGGCTGGAGGGAGCTTCTCCAGTATTCGCTCCACATTAGAATTTGCATACAGTTCATATCTCCCCTTCTCCTTTTGGGACCCCAGCATCCCCACGAGGGATTGTACCTTGATAGAGAGGTCATCCAGTGCTCTATTGTCTTTGGCTGGGGGGAGGCGGTCGATATCCCGTATTTATTGGATCACGTAATCCCATATGCGTCCATAGCGCTGGTCGAGGGCCACCAGAGCCGCGGAGTATGGGGTGCTTGAGTTGGAATATGCCAGCGCTATGTTATGCGCTCTGGGCACCTTGAGATGCTTGAGGAGGATGGCATATTTGTACGACTCGTCTGGGACATCGGACATCATAGTCTCCAAACACATGCGTAATTCCGTGTACTGTGCTCTGTCCTCGCGCGTAAAGTCTGGGAACGTCGGTGTGCCAAGGTACGATGCCATGGATGGCTGGTACATTGGTGAGCATAGGGGAAGAGGCCTCCTGGGCGAGTCTCCCCGTACGTGTGGTCGTGGGTTAGTACTTGGTGGGTACCAGAGGCCGGGTCCCCAGGTGCTGTTCCTCGGTGCTGACTGTACGTCAAACTCACCCGTGAGTTGGGTCGGGGGTTTGTAGTGCAGTGACTCGGGGCTGAAGTCGGGGCTGTACTGGGCCTCCTGGTCCAGAGTACGTTCGCGCTGGTGGGCTTGATATTCCTCCTCTTCCTCTTCCTCTTCTAGGTCCTGGAGTCTTCTAGTTAGTCTCTCGGCGACGTAGGCCGGTTCTTCCCGTTGGCTGGGTCTCGTATGGACCGGTCGGGGAGGGGGCTCGGAGACGTAGACAGGTTCCTCCTGTTGGCCGGGTCCCGGGTCGCTTTGTCGGGTAGGGGAAGGTGCCCTAGACCCTTGTCGTGATGATCTCCGGGAGCTCCGTGCGGAGAGAGGGGGTGTCGCCCTGGCGATCAATTGTTCTATCATCTGCGCCTGCAGCCGGTCGCGCTCTGCTTCGCGCTGTGCATTGGCGCATTCTCGTTCGATGTTCTCTTCCGTCTGAAGGCGCCTCTCCTCCAGTCTTATGCGGTCGTCCTCACTCCTGGAGGCGCTCTCGTTTGGTTGCAGAGTGTTCGCGCTCACTAAGGGCTTGCGCTTGGAGTTGCGCGTGAAGGCGATCTCGTTCCGCTGCAGAGTGTTCGCGCTCGCTTGATTGTTGCGCCTGGAGGCGCTCTCGTTCCACTGCAGAGTGTTCGCGCTCGCTTAATTGTTGCGCCTGGAGGCGCTCTCGTTGTTCGCGCTCGCTCATCTGTTGAGCCTGGAGGCGCTCTCGTTCCACGGCAGAGTGTTCGCGCTCACTTAATTGTTGCGCCCGGAGGCGCTCTCGTTCCACGGCAGAGTGTTCGCGCTCACTAAGGGCTTGCGCTTGGAGTTGCGCGTGGAGGCGCTCTCTTTCCGTGGCAGAATGTTCGCGCTCACTAAGCGTCTTTGCTTGAAGCCGGTCGCGCTCACCCTGGAGTCGGTCTCTTTCGGTTGAGGCTGTCAGTGTGGCGATCAAGGCTTGCGCCAGTATCTGGTCCGCCTCGCTGGGGGATGACACTGACGGAGGTGATCTGGTGCTGACAGGGCTTGTTGGAGATCTGTTCTCCTGGCGCGCTCCGAGGTCTATCTCCTGGGCGCGGTTCTCTTCTCTTGGTGGTGTGTCGGGTTCTATCCCTGGAGCGCGTTCTTTATCCTGGAGCGCTCCGGGGTCTATCCCGGTGACGCTGTCTGGAGGTATAGTCACGTCATGTCCCACCTGGTCCCCCCCGTGAGCTGAGTCAGTTTCGTTTGAACCCACTGGGGTCTCTACTGGCAGGGTCGCCAAGTCGATAAGGTTGGACATGCTTAGACTATCCGATTTATCCGTATTTAACGTCTGTTTAGATAAGCTAGGGGGTCGAACGAAAGCGAATTCCTCCAGATATGGAGGTAGCGGACGTTTGCGCTGCAGGCGTTCTAGCTTAGGGGAGCCGCTTGGGGAGTGTTCACCGCTGGCCATGTCAATATTAATATTATATTAAATATTACACTGATACCCTCCGGCTCGAAGGACAAATTGTACCTGATGGGTTACAAAACCCTGACTGTATTAAAGATTGTGATAGATTAAACCACTGCTAGTTATGTACTTTAATTACTGGCCAGACAGTACATCAAATATAGATGGTGAACACCCACAAGAATACGGCATTGACAAAGAAATAGTATTTGAGGGTAATTTATTATTATTAGGCAACGTTAGGTTACAGAATGAGAATTAGGGTCGCGCTTGTATGGTGAAGAATATACGTAAAGTCAGTCAAGAGCATGAGTCACTAAGAATAGCAGGAATCCTACGATGGGTCTAAGTTGACACCACCTGTCGTATAGTAGCAACTATATAGGGCAACACTGGTACCGACTGGAGACAATGGGTTCCCTCCGGGGGTGTAAGGCCTGGAGGGTAGAGGAATGTTCGGGTACTCCGTCTGATTCAATGAGGAATAAAGAGACTCCAGGTACAGGAGTCGGTCCTTGTAAACTCCCTTGATCAGCAGCAAAGTAATAATTGTAATCCAGATGCTCGACAGCATTGATGACAGCTAGCCAGCCCCGTCCACGAGGCCGACCCGAGTTGTAATCCTCACGAGGTTGAATCCCAAACGATAGTGGAAATCAACGATGCTCTTCTCCGGGTACCACGTTCCAAATCAATATAATCCAACCAGGAATGGTTCTGCAATCGCCGACGTCGATTCTCCTGTGTACATGTCCAACGGTTCTCCGCCTAGGACTCCTCGGGTGTGGGCGACGTATTTAGGCTACACAGCCTGGTTAAGTACACTAGCTAAAGACACGACGAACCGCTGGGTAATGTTACACACGAAAGAACTGTGGCCGCACGATATACAATAAATGAACGACTATTTACTTCACATTAGATTAAGTCGAACTCAACGTTACTTCATTAAACTCTGACACTTTTACCATTCTATTCGCACGCGGTTCTCAATGCTCTGTTAGACGCAAGGTTGCTCACTTCACTGCACGTTGACTCGTGGTGAAGGTGGGTAAGGTACTGAACGTAACTGAATTGAACTAAGCACGGTGTGCGCACCTTGTGCTGTATTTATACTTAAGTGAATATCTAGTCCCAACCTCAGTCCTTGTCTGGTATCACTACGCTGACTCCGGGCATGTTCTGACATGCCTGCAGTTGTCTTTGAACTTGCCGTTGGGGGCTTGCGCGCTGGCGCCTGGGGGCGCTGTCCAATAGGAGAGTGAATATTACTCTGGTCTGAACGCAGGTAAAGGGATATTCCGTGTATATATATAAATAATATACAAAGTATATCAAACAAAGGTAGATTCTCAGTTTAATCTGGCCCTTCACAACAGTTAGCGTAAGCTAACAAGCTAATCCTGATCAGAGGCAGAGGCGCAGAGCCATAGAGAACAGCAGACAGTGTGGACTGGGGAAAGGGAAATGGGGGGGGGGCACTCTCCCCTTCCCTGTGTGTGTGCGTGTGTGCGTTTGGAAAGACGATGAAGTCACTAGTCAGGACTCAGGACAGGAGTATATTATAGTAAACTGAGGATTACTGAGGATGGACAGATAATGTTGATATTCAAATATGAAAAGGTTTCGAGAGGAGTGGAAGTTTGAAGACAGACTTAGACTACAATATGATGCAGGGGTGGTGAATTGAAACAGTGTGTGTGTGTGTGTCCCGACCCCACTTCTATGTTTCAATAAATTATTGGCATTTAAAACTATTAACGCTGACTCATTCCTTCAGTCCACTCAAAATGATGCTAATATTCCTTATGTTGTTTATGATATTAATTGAAAATAGCATATGAGAGTATTATATAGTAATAATAACACATGGCGATATACTAAAAAGCTATTTATAATTTTTGGCTGGTAAAAAATCTGCCTGGCTGGTAGTTTTTCAAATCTATCAGCCAAATGGCTGGTAAGTCAAAAAGTTAAGTTTGTTCCCTGCTTGTGTCCTTTTACCGCTGCTCCGTGGAAAGCATCCTCACCTACTGCATCAACGTGTGGTTCCTCAGCTGCACAGCCGCAGAGAGGAAGGCGCTCCAGAGGGTCGTCAACTCGGCCCAGAAAATCATCGGCTGCCCTCGCCCCTCACTGGAAGAACTATACTCAGGGATTAAAGCAAAAAAAAATCTCCTGACTGAAATTTTTTTCAGGCCAAGTCATATTCTTATTTTAACCTCCACTGTATTTCTTTTTAATAGCGTTGGCGTTTTAAGGGAGCCTACTTGTTTCGGTTTCGTCGATAATCCAATGTACAGTTACCCCCCCACCCCGCCTACCCAACCCTTCCCTCCCCAACCACCTACAATGTACAGTTACCCCCCCACCCCGCCTACCCAACCCTTCCCTCCCCAACCACCTACAATGTACAGTCCCCCCCCCCTCCACCCAACCTCCTCCAATGTACAGTTTCTTCGTCAAATGTATATGCTCTCTTTTTTAGACTCTTATTGTATCACAAACAATACTGTGTAAATCTGGTACGTCATAAATGTATAGATGTAGCAGTATTATCTATCTGTATGTCATGTATGTCATATATGTTATGATGAATTGAAAATGGGGGACCCTGATGTAAAGAGGAAAGTCTTTCTCTGGTCTGCAACCCCTTGACAATTGTGTGTATTGAGCTGTACTGTATTGTACCCATTCTGCAATCCGTTATAACAATCAATCAATATTTAACAGATTGCAGAATGGGTACAATACAGTATGGCTCAATACACACAATTGTTAAGGGGATGCAGACCAGAGAAAGACGTTTGTCTTGTTTACATCATCAGGGTCCCCCATTTTCAATTCAGTGACATTTATGACATGCATGACATTGACATCATGACATTTATGGCATAGGGACATACTACAGGTATATAGTACTGTTACATTTGTGACATATACGATATGCAAATATACAGTAATGTTACCCATAGATCCTGACAGAGAGAATACATACGGTGGGGAGGAGACTGTCTACACAGATACACCTGTGTGATCTATATGAATTGAAAATGGGGGACCCTGATGGAAACAAGACAAACGTCTTTCTCAGGTCTGCATCCCCTTAACAATTGTATGTATTGAGCCGTACTGTATTGTACCCATTCTGCAATCTGTTAAATAAAGTTTTCATTCATTCATTCATTCATGTTGCTACGGAGTTAAGCTAATAAACGTATACTCACAACCACAGCAGGGGACTCACATATTGTACTGTGAAGTAACACGACAATGACAAACGTGTTGTTTCTGTTTTTCTTTTTGACATCGTTGCGGCACACGGAACAAGTTAACTCACCACTAAATGGGCCTGGTCTACAAGATACACTACACGACCAAGGTACCCATGTACATGGCAAAATACTTCCCAAAGGTCAGTGAATACCACGATCACAACACCAGAGGGAGCTCCACAAATCATGTTAAACCCAGATTCGGCTCAAATAAGGGACTAAACACATTTCGCAATTATGCCACATCAATGTGGAACGCCCTACCCAAAGCTGTAAAGGAATGTGGATCACTACCCACTTTCAAAACCTCTCTCAAGAGACACCTACGGGAGACTGCAATTCAACACTGGCCCCTGTAAATATCCTAACCCAACCCCCCCCCCCCTCAATGTACAGTGTTACTTGTTGATACAGTGTGCCCCCCGGCCCCCCCCCCCCCAACCACCTCCAATGTAAATTACCCAGTATGGTTGTCAATATCCCAATGTACCCAACCCCCCCCACCCAACCTCCTCCAATGTACAGTTTTCTACGTCAAATGTATATACTCCCTTTTCTTGACTCCTTCTGTATCACAAACAGTACTGTATTTGCAAATCTGGTATGTCATAAATGTATAGATGTAGCAGTACTGACTATCTGTATGTCATGTATGTCATATATGTCTATATGAATTGAAAATGGGGGACCCTGATGGAAACAAGACAAACGTCTTTCTCAGGTCTGCATCCCCTTAACAATTGTATGTATTGAGCCGTACTGTATTGTACCCATTCTGCAATCTGTTAAATAAAGTTTTCATTCATTCATTCATACAGCCCCCAGTAGCGCTGCCTAGCCAGTCTCTTCAAACGTCCTCTCCTCTCTAAACTTTTTGTTAGGTGGTCCCGCTGTTCCTTTTCATCTGAGAACCCCGCGGTGGGTTCTCTTTTTAGTGGCCGGCTTACTCCTTCCATTTAACAGACGCTATTAAGCTAACGTTAGCTAATCGGTATATAGCAGCGAGTGCAAGCAGCGTGGTGGCTGTGACGTTGGTAAACAAGCAGTTGACGCGTGAGGCTGCAAAAAAGGCGACCCGTCTCTCGAGTCGCTGAGTGATGATGACTGCTTGGCGCGATAGGAAAAAAAAGCCCTTTTCCATATTTGGCGCCTCTGATTGGCTCAATTTTGTTTCAATCTGTATGCATCTACAAATCATGCAAATACTTCCGTCAGACTGCGAATCAAATGGACGGATCTCCCCAATCAAATTGACGGAAATCCGTCTGGAGACGGAATGCTTTAATGCATGAGACTATACTACTCCCGCTGTCTTAAGAAGGCAGTCAAAATACTAAAGGGCCCACACCACCCTGGCAACAAACACCCCATACGGCTGTGCTCGGCTGTGCTCAGCGTCATGCCCACCCGGACTAACAGACTCAAGTTCAGTTTTTATCCCAGGGCCATAAGTGCACTAAACTCAGCTACAATTTAAAGCAAACAACGCAGACACACACACACACACACACACACACACACACACACACACACACACACACACACACACACAACACCAAGGGAATAGTGCAATCTTCTTTTATTCTTTATTCTTCTTTATTATTTTAATACTGTGTTTTAGGACTGTGTTGTTATTACCTAGGACTGTGTGACTGTTAGCACCTAGGGCTGCATTTTAAATTTTGTTGTACCATTCTTGTGACAATGACAATAAAGATCATTCATTCATTCAAATCATTGAATTGATTCATTCAAATCAAAGGTCAGTGAATACCACGCCCACAACACCAGAGGGAGCTCCACAAATCATGTTAAACCCAGATTCGGCTCAAACAAGGGACTAAACACGTTTCGCAATTATGCCACATCAATGTGGAACGCCCTACCTAAAGCTGTAAAAAATGTGAATCACTACCCACATTCAAAACCACTCTCAAAGAGCACCTACGGGAGGCTGCAATTCGAAACTGGCCACCGTAAATGTCCAAACCCCCCCACCCCCTCCTAATGTACAGTCTCCTCCCCACCGTATGTATATATTCTCTCCCCACCGTATGTATATTTCTCTCCCACCCACCCCCTCCTAATGTACAGTCTCCTCCCCACCGCATGTATATATTCTCTCCCCACCGTATATCTCTCTCCCACCCACCCACCCCCTCCTAATGTACAGTCTCCTCCCCACCGTATGTATATATTCTCTCCCCACCGTATGTATATTTCTCTCCAACCCACCCACCCCCTCCTAATGTACAGTCCCCTCCCCATCATATGTATATATTCTCTGTTAGGATCTATGGGTAACAGTACTGTATATTTGCATATCGTATATGTCACAAATGTAACCGTACTATACCCTGTATGTCATGAATGAATGAATGAATGAAGATTTGCAGAATGGGTACAATACAGTATGGCTCAATACACACAATTGTTAAGGGGATGCAGTCAGACCAGAGAAAGACATTTGTCTTGTTTACATCAGGGTCCCCCATTTTCAATTCATATTGACATTGATGACATACACAACATACATGACATTTATGGCATAGGGACATATACAGGTATTTAGTACTGTCTGATACATTTGTGACATAAACGGTATTCAAATATACAGTACTGTTACCCATAGATCGTGACAGAGTATACATATGATGGGGAGGGGACTGTACATTAGGAGGGGGTGGGTGGGTGGGAGAGAAATATACATACGGTGGGGAGGAGACTGTACATTTGGAGGGGGTGGGTGGGTGGGGGAGGAGACTGTACATTTGGAGGGGGTGGGTGGGTGGGAGAGAAATATACATACGGCGGGGAGAGAATATATATGCGGTGGGGAGGAGACTGTCTATTAGGAGGGGGTGGGGGGTTTGGACATTTACGTGGCCAGTTTCGAATTGCAGCCTCCCGTAGGTGCTCTTTAAGAGCGGTTTTGAATGTGGGTAGGGATTCACATCCTTTACAGCTTTAAGTAGGGCGTTCCACATTGATGTGGCATAATTGCGAAACGTGTTTAGTCCCTTGTTTGAGCCGAATCTGTGTTTAACATGATTTGTTGAGCTTCCTCTGGTGTTGTGGTCGTGGTATTCACTGACCTTTGGGAAGTATTTTGACATGTACCTGGGTACCTTAGTCGTATAGTGTATCTTGTAGTACTCTGTCGTCTACTCTAAGCCATCCTAGGTTGTCAAAGGGGGCAGGGGTGAGGTGGGTTCTAGGGGTAAGGTCAAGTAGTAGTCTGACCAGTTTGTATGTATGTCCCTATGCCATAAATGTCATGATGTCATGTATGTTGTGTATGTCATAAATCAAATGTCACTATGAATTGAAAATGGGGGACCCTGATGTAAACAAGACGAAAGTCTTTCTCTGGTCTGCATCCCCTTAACAATTGTGTGTATTGAGCCGTACTGTATTGTACCCATTCTGCAATCTGTTAATACAGTTTTCATTCATTCATTCATTCGGTAACGAAATTCTTCCGCCACTAAAAACTAACTTTTAGATGTTCTTCATTATGTTGTAGACCATCTCACATATAGGTGGAATATGCATAAATATGGTCTCTACCACCGATTATATGTATGTATATTGTATAACGGTCATATATTATTTTTAGTGACGGCAGAACAACGTTTGACTAACGTCAGCATGTATTTTGCGACACAACTATACCCTAGTTAGTACACTGTGATCAAAAAGGTTTTATTCGGGGACGCTTAGCCGCGGATACCCCCCCCCCCCCAGTAAAACGGATTAAAATCACAAACCTGGTCTTTGTAACTTTGTGATCTCGGGTTTCAGAAAGATCTCCAGTGTTTTATTCTGACGCTGGACCTGCAGTTTTGATCTTGAATCCTTCATCACGTTCTCTATGATTCCAAACACATCCTCCACAGCTGCTGCCAGCCGCTCTTTAACCAGAGCCATCGTCTGTTCCAACGTTAACTCGTTCATCTTAATTAAGGTTGAAATCAAACGCCAAGCTGTTAATATATAAGTTATATAATAATAATATATTCCCACCAGAGCTACCGAAGTAAACAAAGACGTTTCTTCTTCTGTTGATTTGAACGGCGGTTGGCATTCATGATGTTGCATTAGCGCTAGCGCCATCTACTGGAAATAGATCCACTCACAAATAAAACGTTTACAATAATAATAATAATAATAATAATAATAATAATAATAATAATAATAATAATAATAATAATAATAATAATAATAATAATAATAATAATAATAATAATAATAATAATAATAATAATAATAATAATAATAATAATAATAATAATAATAATAATAATAATAATAATAATAATAATAATAAATAATAATAATTATATATATATATAATTATGAGTAAACAAATACAATAATAATAATAATTATTATTATTATTATTATTATTATTATTGTATTTGTTTACTCATAATTATATATATATATAATACAAAATACTAATGTTCTTCCCCCACCCCTCAAGCCTTTCTCTAAACATACTAATCATGCCTCTGAGAGGAACCATCCTCTCCTGTAACTCTCACAACACCCAGAAATATCTCTGCCGGTCAGGTGTCTGAAGAAACACACTCCTCAGTGTCAGTTTTAGTATTTAAGTGTCTGTATCACACAGCTTCACATATTGAGTCCATTCATTCAAATGAGTATCTAAGATCAGCGGTACAGAAATGACGATCCTTGCATATTGGAGTTTGCAAAGAACACAAGGTATACTTAAATAACCAGTACAAGCGGATGATGATGTCTTAGACTTAGACTAGGTTTGAGATGCAACACATAAATCAGGACCGAAAATCGAAAATTCTCCCTGGAAAACAACGTGGTCCTGGATACATTTCTGAGGAAAAGTACTTGTGTATGTGTATGTGTTAGGATTGTGTTACATTATGATTTGTGCTGAATCTGATGTGTGCCAGGCTCTACAAGTCACTGTTTAATAGTCACACATTCCAGTAATTAGCATAATTAGCTCATTCATCGCCAAAAACTGGAAATGGCTATATACTTTTGCTTCTAGTTAATTTATAAAGGTGATCTAAGAGTCTAAGTACATGTTTGTGATGTCCAGAAATCCATCTATTACCATATATTACCATGGTGCAATAATGCCATCTTTCCTTATTAGCATAATCTGCATAGATTATGTAGAAATGGCTACATAAAAGAAATTAATCTCTTGTCTTCATTGGTATAATTTGTATGAATTTGGTAATAATTATAACTAGGAAATATACCAACAATGAATTATATACAATACCTAACCAGGATTATATACGATACCTAACCAGAATTATATATACCTAACCAGAATTATATATGATACATAACCAGAATTATATATAATAATAATAATAATAATAATAATAATAATAATAATAATAATAATAATAATAATAATAATAATAATAATAATAATAATAATAATAATAATAATAATAATAATAATAATAATAATAATAATAATAATAATAATAATAATAATAATAATAGCTTAATTTTATATAGCGCCTTTCAAAAGACCCAAGGTCACTTTACATAGGGGGGGTAAATAACAAAGTAACAAACATAGTGGACAGACACAACATACAATGTGAGAAATTAGGGGTTAAAGGCCAAGTTGAAGAGGTGGGTTTGAGTAGTTGAGTCCAGAGTAGACGACAGAGTACAGCAACTTGCAATGGGCCTGGTCTACAAGATACACTACGCGACCAAGGTACCCATGTACATGTCAAAATACTTCCCAAAGGTCAGTGAATACCACGATCACAACACCAGAGGGAGCTCCACAAATCATGTTAAACCCAGATTCGGCTCAAACAAGGGACTAAACACGTTTTGAAATTATGCCACATCAATGTGGAACGCCCTACCCAAAGCTGTAAAGGAATGTGAATCACTACCCACTTTCAAAAACACTCTCAAAAAACACCTACGGGAGACTGCAATT
>NC_140179.1:16868689-16873689 GCF_963971535.1 Notolepis coatsorum | reverse complement strand
AGTCTGGTCTCTTTTGAAAGGTAACATTCTGAAGTTTCTTACACAATAAAGAGAAATCACTTTGAGTGCTAATGTAATAGAGAAACAGATGTTTGAACACACTGAAATAAAATATTTGCTCCTTACTTTTGTGTTGACTTGTATGAGGGCCGTCGAACGTTAAGAGGTAAAGACACAAAATTGTAAATTGTAAAACTGTATACTAAGCATACTGTATGGGTCTGTGTTAGTAGTACTAGCTGTACTGGGTCTGTGTTAGTAGTACTACCCTGTAGCTGTACTGGGTCTGTGTTAGTAGTACTAGCTGTACTGGGTCTGTGTTAGTAGTACTAGCTGTACTGGGTCTGTGTTAGTAGTACTGGTTGTACTGGGTCTGTGTTAGTAGTACTAGCTGTACTGGGTCTGTGTTAGTAGTACTAGCTGTACTGGGTCTGTGTTAGTAGTACTGGTTGTACTGGGTCTGTGTTAGTAGTACTAGCTGTACTGGGTCTGTCTTAGTAGTACTAGCTGTACTGGGTCTGTGTTAGTAGTACTAGCTGTACTGGGTCTGTGTTAGTAGTACTAGCTGTACTGGGTCTGTGTTAGTAGTACTGGTTGTACTGGGTCTGTGTTAGTAGTACTAGCTGTACTAGCTGTACTCCCTGACCGACCTCTCCATCACAGTCGAGAATGCAGCTGTGACCGCGTCCCCGACCGCCAAGAACCTTGGTGTTGTCCTCGACGACCAGTTGAACTTCTCTGCTCACATCGCAGCGACAACCAGAACCTGCAGATTCCTCCTGAGCAACGTCAGAAGGATACGCCCATTCCTGACAAAAGAAGCCACCCAACTCCTCGTCCAATCAACAGTCATCTCCCGCCTCGACTACTGCAACGCACTGCTAGCTGGCCTCCCGGCCACTGCCACCAAGCCTCTTCAACTCATTCAAAACGCAGCGGCCCGCCTGATCTCAAACCTACCGAAGTCGGCCCATGTCACCCCACTTCTTAGGGACCTGCACTGGCTCCCCATTGCTGCACGTATCCGCTTCAAGGCCCTCGACCTAGCATACCGTGCGGCAAAGGGAACCGCTCCCGCCTACCTCCGGTCAATGGTCTCTAACTACACACCCTCAAGACCCCTACGCTCTGCATCTTCTGGCCGCCTCAGATCTACTCCTATCCAAGCTCCCGGAGGGTCATCAAAGAGAAGCCGCCTATTCTCAGTCCTTGCCCCACAATGGTGGAATGAACTACCCATCCCAGTTAGGACAGCCGAAACACGTCCAATCTTTCGCCGTCGACTAAAGACTCACTTCTTCAACCATTATCTGAAATGATAAAAAAAAAAAAAAAAAAAAAAAATCTAACCCCGACTAACCTTACTGTCATGCACTTGTCCTAATAAACTAACCTACACTGTAACACGCAACACTTTGATGAACATTGTTACTCAGCTGATAGAGTTATACCCTTCTTGCTGTCTTGTCGCACAGAACTTGTAAGTCGCTTTGGATAAAAGCGTCAGCTAAATGACTAAATGTAAATGTAAATGTACTGGGTCTGTGTTAGTAGTACTAGCTGTACTGGGTCTGTGTTAGTAGTACTAGCTGTACTGGGTCTGTGTTAGTAGTACTAGCTGTACTGGGTCTGTGTTAGTAGTACTAGCTGTACTGGGTCTGTGTTAGTAGTACTAGCTGTACTGGGTCTGTGTTAGTAGTACTGGTTGTACTGGGTCTGTGTTAGTAGTACTGGTTGTACTGGGTCTGTCTTAGTAGTACTAGCTGTACTGGGTCTGTGTTAGTAGTACTAGCTGTACTGGGTCTGTGTTAGTAGTACTGGTTGTACTGGGTCTGTGTTAGTAGTACTGGTTGTACTGGGTCTGTGTTAGTAGTACTAGCTGTACTATTCGACCTGAATTTCAGGATCACAGCACTCACTCTCCCCACAGTATCATCATTTGAATTCCTTGCATATAAAGCATGTTGCTCAATGACTGTCATGCTGATTTAGCAGCCACCCAAACCTGTCAATCAACAAGCGCCTCATCTCTCCTGTCTGTCTGTCTGTCTGTCTGTCTGTCTGTCTGTCTGTCTGTCTGTCTGTCTGTCTGTCTGTCTGTCTGTCTGTCTGTCTGCCTGTCTGTCTGTCTGTCTGTCTGTCTGTCTGTCTGTCTGTCTGTCTGTCTGTCTGTCTGTCTCTCTCTCTTTCTCCACAAGAGCCTCATCTCTCTCCTCGTGTTTTTGGCTTCTCTGTCATTCACGTTGATTCGCCCACCTGCAAGTTTGCATCTGAATTCATCACTTTACCTGACAACTTCAACCTCAACCAGCGGCACGTCACTTTCCCCACCCGTTACTGTAATATCCTTGACCTGGTCTGCTCTGTCAAGGTTTTTGAAAGTGCTATTCTGAGGTCATGTTGAGCATTTAGTCTGTTTCTGTATTTGTTTTTCAGGTATGCTAGAGTAGAAAACCCAGATTCACATAAGTATGTGGTGCCCAACTAAATCAACACATCTACAGCTTTTTTATACATTAAAAAAAATTATTATTGGCGACCCAATAAAAACGGATCTGCGGCCCATTTTGGCTCGCGACCCAGCGTTTGGGAAACACTGGCCTAGACTATTATTCCTTCCCACACCAGGTCACACTGCTGCTGGTCACTACATCTCTCTCTCTCTCTCTCTCTCTCTCTCTCTCTCTCTCTCTCTCTCGCTCTCAGATGTCTGCTCCTCCGGTCGTCCCTAGGAAGCCTGGTGGAATACGGGTCATGATGCCTACAGAGCAGCTTCCAGCTGACAGCCTGGGTGTGTGTGTGTGTGTGTGTGTGTGTGTGTGTGTGTGTGTGTGTGTGTGTGTGTGTGTGTGTGTGTGTGTGTGTGTGTGTGTGTGTGTGTGTGTGTGTGTGTGTGTGTGTGTGTAGGAATGCTACATGTTCTGTACTGTATGTGGATGATGATGATGATGATGATTATGTTGTTGTTGTTGTTGTTGTTGTTGTTATAGTGGAGGACTCTGTTCCTCTTTCACTGGAAGGTGCCAGTGATGAGCCAGAACACACAACTCTACCAAACGAAGAAAGAGAAGTGGTATGTACATAATGTGCGTGTGAGAGAGAGAGAGAGAGAGAGAGAGAGAGAGAGGGAGAGAGAGAGAGAGAGAGAGAGAGAGAGAGAGAGAGAGAGAGAGAGAGAGAGAGAGAGAGAGAGATTACTAGACTATGAGCAGTCATGGTGATATGTGAATGTTGACTCCGTTATGTGTGAACCACCAGGAGATCCTGAACCACTGCTTCGAGGCCGTGGAGCAGTTCATGGCTCGCCTGCAGCAGACGGCAGAAGCTCAGCGTCTCCTCGACCAGAAGAAGAAGAAGAAGAGGAGGAAGAGCAAGAAGAAGGACAAAGAGGGTGAGAGTTTTGAGAACCATCAGCTTAACTCTTTCGGCGCCGGCGGGTCTAGCCATCTTTGTTCCTACTGCGCCACCGCTCTAAGAGATAGGGATGCATGGCGGTGTTTGCAGGGCTATATCTATATTCTATATTATAGCTATGGAGACAATTGGCTCATTTGACCTCAACTATCCATCGTTCAACATGTGAAAAAGAATACATTTGTTTCATGTATACGTTTGTGTGTTATACCGTGGTGAATATTGTATAGTTTCAGAGTGATCCTGGCTAATTCCTGAAAAGCTGAGTTAAAGGGCGCTAATTCAACATCATTGGAAAATCTATGAACACTTTGAATGCAGTGGCATCCTTGATAACACCTTGACAGAGTCATTTCCCATTAAATCTGGAGTAAGACAAGGCTGCATCCTCTCCCCTATTCTGTTCCTGATTACCATCGACTGGGTTATGCGTCAAACTACATCAGACCGTCCCCGTGGAATCCAATGGACCCTGTTCTCCTTTATGGAAGACCTTGACTTTGCAGACGATCTGGCAGTCATGTCATCCACTCGTAGCCACCTCCAGGAGAAGTCTGACCGGCTAAGCAATTATGCAAAGCGAACTGGTCTCTACATCAACCAGAAAAGACCCAGGTGATGTGCATCAATGCCCCAACAGCACCTCCAATCACCATCGATGGAGAGGCGTTGGAATGTGTAGAAGACTTTACATACCTCGGAAGCCTCATAAGCAGTGAAAGTGGAACGCAAAAAGACATCAAGACGCGTCTCAACAAAGCAAGAGGTGCTTTCAGCCAACTTCGCAACATCTGGAAGTCTAAACAATATAGCCTTAAAACCAAACTCAGGCTCTACAACAGCAATGTTAAGTCTGTCCTGCTATATGGCTCTGAGTGCTGGAGAGTAACAAAACAGGATATGAGAAAGGTTGACGTCTTCCACAATAGCTGCATACGTAGGATCTGCAACATCTTTTGGCCAAATAGAATCTCGCATGAGGAACTTTATAAGAAGACAGGCAGCTTGCATATGTCCCTTGAGATAAGGAGACAGAGTTTAAGATGGCTCGGTCATGTATTGAGGATGCCCAATGAAAGGTTACCCAAAGTTGCCTTGAGATGGACCCCAGTTGAGAAGAGAAAGAGGGGTAGACCAAAGAACACCTGGCGAAGGACAGTGATGATGGAGCTGAAGGAGATGGGACGAAGCGCAGGCCAAAGCACGAGACAGGATTCAGTGGCAGTGTATGATTGCAGGCTTATGCCCCAACCGGGACGAAGAGGATAAGTACGTGAATTCTACTACAAGCGTTGGCGTTTCTTGCCTGGACACGCTACTATTTCCAAATCAAATGTATATAATAGGTATTATGTTTCATCATGAATGCATGAAAGGGGAGGGGGGGGTCGATTTTTGATGCTCTGATGGCCAGTAACAGCATTAGTTTTGAACACCACACACGCTGATCAGCTGGATCGATATGAAAACATTGTAGGATCAAGGTAACCTCTAGCGATCTCAGAGTGATTCCCTATGGTAACCCCCGAGGTCCGTGTGCTGAAATTTATTAAAAAAATCTAATAAAAGAAATAACGATGAAAACC